>NW_009215965.1:31887-46653 GCF_000690835.1 Fulmarus glacialis | reverse complement strand
CCCCCCCCTTTTTTTCCTCCTGTTTAACAGGTTGTAGTTTATTGCTGAAAAATGCAGATACGATGCTCCATGGGGAAAAATATTTTTTTGACAAAATGATTAATGTAAATATGCGTAGTTTACAGTTCAGAGTGACAGTTTGCTGGTAATCTGTTGGCAGGGATATGTTCTGCAGTCCCCCAGGCTCTCTTTTGGTCTTTTAGAAATATCAATCAAATAAGGATGTACCACTGAGTACAGTGGACAGCTAAAAACAGGAGGAGGAAATACAAAGGGAAAGCAGAATAGCAATACGAAAAGAGAACTCGCATTATCTCTTGTAACATGAGCTTTCAGTATGCATCAGGGCTGAGCTCTTCTGGCCATTGCCGCTGTAAAATAATGCTGTATTTTCTGTTCCTTCTCTCTTACGAGAATCAGTGTGCTGAAAGTGGCTGTGTCCTGTGGGCAGGGTGGATAATGCTGTAAGGTGGTTGTGAAGATTTTGGCTAACGTCCTGTTTCTCGGTAGCTGATCAGCATGCGTTGGCTTCGGCTGAATCCCCGCAGCTCTGCCAACGAGTGGGTCTGCTTGTGTGTCTCCCTAAAGCAGGCCAGAAATGTGGAGATGCTCAAAAGGAGGCTGAGATTGTACATTGTTATTAGCATGGGGGATTGATTTTGCTCACTAGTTTTAAATCCAAATAGAAAATCAGACTTTCATGATGATGATCTTTTCCTTAAAACATAATTGTAGCTCTGTATAATACAGCTGTTCTTTATCCAGCAGTTAATAAAATATCCTAGCTGGAGGCAACTTATGGGACATAATTTATGTGTAAAGGGATCTTGTGACATTTTTTGGTGCAAGAAAGGGAGACAAAATAATCCATTAAGACTTACAGTAAAATTGTTAGGATAAAACCCATGTATTTTTAAAAAGTTCATTTCTTATAATTATTAATGAAATCTATGGCTAAATTTACTTCAGTATTTGCACATTGCTTAGTTTAGACAAAAAACAGGACTAGACAACTTCCCCACCTTGTTTTATTCAGTTTCAGTGTTGGTTTGAGTCAAAGGCTCCTGAGTTAAAGGGAGATTTTTCACTGAATTCAAGAGTTTGGAATTAATACCTAATAAGATACAGTCACATAACGTATAGACTGACATTATTTCAGGCAAATATTAATATGTAACCTTCCACCTTTTCACTGAAGTGATAGTATTTTTATTCATAATTTACATTTTAAAAACTTTCAATAAAAGTGTAAAACTCGATTTTGATCTTAAAATTACTTTATCAGCGTTGTTAGAAAAATAAGATTATTTGTAAGGGTCTCAGATGTTTTCTTTCATGCACTTTGTCTCCCCTGGTTGATCTGTCCCTAGCCTGCTGCCTTCCTCAGCTTCAGCATATTTTACTTAATTAGTTCCCTAAAGGCCATTATGTGTGATTTTTTTTTTTTTTTTTTTTTTTCCTTCCCAAAAAGGGAACGAGCACAAGGCCATCAAAATGATAAAGGCCTTGAGAGCTCTGGCTGCTGCTTTGTATGCTCAGATGAATGAGACACCCCCCCTGCCCCTCCTTCTGAGAGGCAGCGTACAACTCTTGGGAGAAGTTTCATGTTTATTTAACTAAAATATTATTAGCTGTACCCTTTTTGTACTAATAACTGCTATTTTCGTGTGTTTGTAGGGGGAGTTTTGCGGGCTGCCAGTGCCCCAGGTTATTCACTGCTGGCAGGCCTGCCAACATGGCGGCCAGCGCGTGCCCTCCGTGGGGCAGGCCGACCCGGGGAGCCCCCATGTCCTCGGCAGGTCTGGCCACCCCTGCGCTGGGGGGGATGGGGAACACCTGACTGCCCCCGGGCTCTGTGGAAAAGCCAAAAAGACTTTTCAGCCCTCCTTCCTTCAAACTAATTGGCTTATTAAACCGTGTATTATTTCCCCGAAAAAACGTCTGTCTTCTCTATCTTTAGATCTTCCTGGCAGCGTAGACATCTTTGACAGATGCTCATCTAATCTGTTGATAAAAACCTGCAGTGATGGGAGACCTGACATGCTCCCTGGTTAGTCTGTTAACTGTTTCTGATTAGACTGCTTTCTTCCCAGTATTTAAACTAAATTTTATTTTGTGAAAAGAAGTTGACTTGTTCATGCATTTCCCTCGGTGCTTATGAAGACCGGTTGATCAGCCACCCTCGCACAACAACTCCTCATGCTGTTACTCTAGTCTTCCTCCAGACCTGTCTTTCCCAGGCTGAACAAAACTTCCCTCTTGAAAGGAAGCCATGACACTGGAGCTGTGTTTCCACCATACTTCACTTTTACCAGTTAGGTACACGATGGATCCAAGCTAAACCTGTTTTAACTCTCCTGTAGATCAGATTGATGTCTGTACTGCCATGTGCTAAACTGAGTAGAAATCCATTGTAAAACCGAATAGTTACATGGGCTAAAGTGTTACTACTTTGATTAGCAAAGAATTTAGAAGGTGGCATAAATCTCCTTTTATACCCATTATGGCTCTGTGAATGAGAGAGGGAAATGGGAATTGCGTTTTCTGGACCTGATGAGTAGGTTTCAGTGTGACGGATGATGGGTGACGCTTTCACAACCCATCATTCATGGAGGTGCAGAAATGGAAAAGCAGTGGTGCCTTGGCTCATCAGCATATGTGTTTATCATATTGTTTAAGGCAGCCTCATTAGCTGCATCGGCTGTTGTGCTCTGTGTGCTATGATGACTTCGTAATAAGTGATGTGTGGCTTGGCCTCAGCAGCTGGGAATTGCGTTATAAAGAAAAACTATCAGCTCTTAGACTAAGCCTGAACTTGAGTAGAAGGGGCAGCAAGGGAGGCACCAAGACTCTAAGGAGAAGATTGCTTCAGAGAAATCATAAAACTTCTGACCAGCTGGAAAACAGCTCTGCAGAGAAGGACTTGGGGGTCCTGGTAGACAAGAGGCTGAACATGAGCCAGCAATGCACCTTGTGACAAAGCAGGCCAACAGCATCCTGGCTGTGTTAAGGTCTTGTCCAGCAGGTCAAGGGAGGTGATTGTGATCCTTCCCCTCTGCTCAGCCCTGGTGAGACACATCTGGAGTGCCAGGTCCAGTGCTGGGCTCCCCAGGACAAGACACATGGACACACCAGGGCTAGTACAGCACGGGGCCATGAAGATGACCAAGGGACTGCAGCATCTGTCACGTGGGGAGAGGCTGGGAGGGCTGGGACTGTTCAGGCTGGGGAAGGAAAGGTTCAGGGGGATCTTATCCATGTACACAAATACCTGATGGGAGGGAGTGAAGATGACCAAGCCAGACTCATCAGTGCTATCCAATAAAAGGACAAGAGGCAGTGGGCAGAAGTTGAAATACAAATTCTGCTTAAATATACAGTAAAATGTGTCGGTATTTTGTTTGATTGGATTTTTGGTTTTAAATGATGATCTAACACTAGAGTGGGCTGCCCTGAGGGGGTTGTGAAATCTCCATCTTTGGAAATGCACAGCACCTGACTGGACGCAGAGCTGGGCAGCCTGCTCGAGCTGCCCTGGCCCTCAGCAGCGGGGCTGGGCTGCTAGAGGGTCTCGAGAAGTCCCTGCCAGCCTCAGCTGTTTGGTCATTCTGGAGGTCCATGAGGTGCTCCCGGCAAAGACTTGTCAGTCTAAATGGTTGCTTGATTTCCCCTTTGCCTTCCTCCTTCTGAAGATTTACAGTGGATTTCCCCCTGATGCTGCAGCTTCTCGGTCACCGCACCGCCTCCCCACCGCTGAGCCCTGACCTTGGCTTCCCCATCTTGGGGCTGAGCCGTGACTCTGCCAGAACTGGTAAGAACAGATGCCTCGGGTCATCCGGGCCCTTCTATTTGGATATTCTGCAACTTGCACAGCAGCTGTGGCTCCCTCTAGGCAGCCTACTTTGGTATTTGATCATTGTTTAAAAACAACAGCCCAAGAAGTTTCCTTGGAGAAGGAGCTGCGGTGTCCTGCTGGGTGCTCTGGTTCTCCCCCTAAGCAATGTACTGGCTTGGGTGGATATCAGCATTGTCTGGCCTGCTTCACCATTCTAGGTGAGAGAGGTCAAAATTATGTTAATAAGTAGCTGTGAAATGCTTTAATGCAGCTTGGAGAAGAACTCCTGCTTGTTTAAAAAAAAAACAAAACAAAAATCCATTCACCAAGAATACCTTTTAACGTAATAAAAACAGAAGCATTAAATCTCCGAGTAAACATGCTACAAAATTAGTTAAAAACATGTGTAGGACTATAGGTGGATCTCCCTGTGTAGCAGAAAGCTGTATTTATGCCCGCCACTGATAATCATTTGTTCTTTTCTAAAGGAAGTAACTACAGATTACAAACATAAAACATACTGAAATTGATTTCCTGCTTGCAGATTTAAAGCGTGATTGAAAGGGTGAGTGCAAATCAGTCTGCTCAGATCCAGACGCTAACTCGCACACTTGCAGTTTTGTAGCAGAAGGTGTGTTTTCAGGAGGTGATTTTGAAGTTGGAGCCCCATAGGTGAGTGGAAGCTCCAGACAGCTTCTGAGATCTCGAGCTTAGAGAAGGTAAGTGCTGGATCTTAGGTTTTAGGCATTGTGGGGGAAGCATTTGGGGAAGGGGGAGTGCTTATATACCTGGGTCACAGAGACAGAAACAGGAGGAGCGTTTCAGCCTCTAATAAATTTATTAATGACTGTCTGATTAAAAAAAACCTTATAGATGAACTTGAATCTTTTTTCCATCCTGCTTCTTGCTAATTTGACTGCACCATGTTTATAATTCTCTTTGACAAGGAGATATGCATAGACAGTGCAAATATGAAGGTTGTGTGTGTGGCTTTGAATTTTTTTGTCTTTTTTTCAAAAGATGGGAAAGTATCCCTTTTAGATTCATTATACTGTTACATGTTAAACTTCTTAAAAAGCTCACTAATAAAATAATGGTGGGCTGGACTCCAACTGGATTTACAATGTTTCACATAGTTCACTAATGTCTTTCCCATCATGATGCCAGAACGTCCATCGTGACTTTGAGGAGGTAGCAAATGCAATTTGTAGAGGATTCTGAACTGCTATTTATTTTAAGCAGGATCTTTCTTGTGGCGCTTCCTGCCACTGCTAAGGCAGCACTTAAATGTTTCTTCTTGTTCTTGTGTGCCTTTTAATCCAATTAGTCTGCTGGAGGTCCTTCTAAATAGTGCTGTGTGAAGCTATTCAGTTTAATAAAGTTTAATGGAAATTATAAATGTTAAATGCTTGCTTGGGGCAATGTGCAGGACTGGCTGTGCAGTGTGATGATGGAACGGTGTGCAGTGGAGCACAGCCTGTGTGTCACGTTTGGTGGCAGTTCCTGCTCCTGGCCACTTGCCCTGGCCCTGCTTGCTGGCACTGAGCCACGTGGCCATCAGTGGAGCAGGACAGTGAGAGTTAATGACAAATATCTGTATGAGTACAACCTTCCGTCTTCTTCCTCTTGTTGGCAATATCATCTTATTTTTCTTGGTAGTATCTTTGTCTTCCTCTTCTTGTTAATATCTTCTTCCTCTTTTTGTAGTATCGTATATCTTTAATAATATAGATTCCTATAGGATTTTGCTAAGAGAAAACCAGCCATTCTTTGGTAATATCATGCTTTAGACAAAAAGCAGGAGCTATGCTTCTGTTGTTCTTTGCTGTACAGAGTAACTCCTTACCCTTGCAGTAAGGACGCAGCTATGCTCCCTGTTCCTTTGTCGGTGTTCAGTAGGTGCCCTTTTACTGGAGCAGGCGTCATGAACGAGAACTGTCAGTGCTGGTAAAACTTAGCATTTTGTCCTACTTTGCATTTATTAGCATGCACTAATTATTCATAGGAATAATTACCCTTTACCAATTCATATTAATTTAGATTGCTTTTGAAAAGCAATCAAGAGGAGCAGGGAACGATAATACATCAAAATGAATAAGGATATGGCACAAAAGAAATATAGTGCATTTTTATGTAAGAGACCATGTCAAGTCACTGTCAGCTTTTTCCTTCAAATTGCAATTATTTGAATTCAATTTGATGGTTGGTGCTAAAGGCCATCTGTTAAGTGTGCTCCCCACCTCAAAAGTCCATTCATGCTCTTCGTCTCTCTTCAACAAGGAAAAACACCATCTTATGGGGTGACAGTATGAAAATGGATGAAAAGATGTGCTAGGTCATTCTACAACTACAAAGTTGCTTGCCTGTCCCTGAACAGGTAGGTTTAAATGCTCAAGTGCATTTATTGTCAGGGAGCACATGAAGCTTAGGAATACAATGAATTCCTGCCTGCCTTCGGCCGCAGGGATGGGCACTGATGTCTCCTTCATTGCCATGGCCAGCGTGTTTCTTTTGCAGGGGTGAAGATTTTGACAGTACAGTCGGATCTGGGTGTTTGTTTAGAGGGTCACACATCTCTGCAGTGCTGTTAAATGTTCCTGTCTCTAGATCACCATTGGTCTTTCCTGACTTGGAACTAGGCAATGAAGATGAAAAACCTATTGTCGTGTGAAACATGTGGCAGAAAAATACTAAGTTTTTTTGCTCTGGGTTACAGTGGGTAGATGCTGCTCTGAAAGCCGAATGTGATGTGATGAAATAAGAGTGCCTTGGTAGACGAAGATATTGAGTGAGTAATCCTTAGAGAAGGGCAAGAAAAGGCAAGATTAAGTTTAGGTCAGAGGACAGAATGAGCAGTGGAGTCTAGATGGAGGCTTCAATGGTCATATGCATATTGGAAGAGAAGAATAATGACCTTATATTGGTTTAGTGCTCGCTATGCTTCAGCGGTTAAAACCCTGTTTTCTCAGTGAGATAAATCTCTTCTGTTTTTCCAATGAGCTTGAAACTGCTCCTGTGCATGATTGCTGCCAGTGTTTGATCAGCTGGCGCTGCCCTGCAGGAACAGCCTAATAGCTTCGTGTAATACTGGTCAATATTGACTGTTTGTAGCTAGCACAAATCATCTTTTATTGTGAGTGTCTGAGAAAAGGAATGGATCTTGCACAAAAAACCAAATACCAGTGAGTTGTATCATATATAGTTCCCGGATTATTTTGCTGATACTGACAAAATTTTAGTAACTGAGAAGAAATCTCCATTCAGGAGCGTTTGTCAGGGTATTGGTTAGACACCTCACGTGCAGGGCGGGATGGATATCAGTTTGATTAGTCTCAGATAACGTGGTGTTGTCAGTAGATACGGAGCTGGGATGCTGCTCAGGCTGGTTTCGTGTATTCTGCTGCAAATCACTAATACACTGTAGCACGTTCCACATTCATTATTCACGGCTAAGTGAGTGAGTCCCCTAAGTTTATTTAGTAAACAAATCTTTGTGCTGTCAAATTTAAATAAGGATGCGCTCTGAATCTGTGTGCTATATCAGGACTTGTTCCACCACAGAGGCTTGTGTTAAAGAAAAACCACAGTTATTGTATGATTGTAGACTTCTGTTTATTCCTAGCACACATGGCAGGATGTAATCATAAAACTAAGAATTCATGTGAGGAACAGTCACAGCATGTTGCCACCTTTTTTTGTTTAAAATTTTATATTTAAAAAAGTCTATATACAGCATAAGGATATGAGGAAAATACAGCTTTCTACCAAAAGTGCTTCAATAGATAATTTGATTTATAAATGATTTGGTAAGCATAGATGTGCAATAACAAAGAATGAATTGAAACAAAAAGATTGTGAATATTTTCCTTTACTTTGGGATCCAAACCTATGAGATCTGCTGTCTGGGGCCTCAGGAATTCCTCGGACCGTGCTGTGTTTCCCCCTTTCCAGTGGTAGATGCAGTTGCAGGGGGGATTTCAGTCCATAAAGTGCTATCAGATGTTGGTGGTGAGCTGTTCACACTGGCAGGTTTTGTCTGGCACTGCCAATCAGGAGCTACAATGCTCTTTAAAATAAATCTCGCATCAGGCAAGGAAGGGCTTGTCATTGTTGCTTGGTGGCTTTGGGTTTGGACCGCACTTCTGCAGCAGTTGAAGTAAGCTGGGGCTCTTCAGGCTCCCATCCTCACACGCCTAAACCAGAGGCAAGCAGTGCGCTGGCTGCAGGCAGCCCGGGACCCGGGCTGGGAGGTGCTCCGGCTCAGGCTGTCTGCTGGCCCGCGCAGCTGCGGGCAGGACCCTCCTCGCACTCCAAGACTGTCATTAGGCTTGCTTTTGAGCCCTTCGCAATACAGAAATCACAGTGTTACCTTTAATCTCGTTCAGGAGGCATTGGGTAATAGATGAGATGTGGAAAAAAAAAACCAGTCCTCTGAGCTGCCAGCTCTGCTGGTGTTTGATATACCACGAAAGAGACTGCTGGTAGCAATGGGACAGGAGGAAGGACAGTGCCTTTAGGAGATGGTGGAGCACAGCTTGTGGGTGGGGGCTTGTGGCACAGAACCAGGGCTGTAGGAACAGGAGCTCAAAACAGGGAAAAGTCACTTCGGATGCTGTGCTGCTGCTGTTAGGTACGTGTGTTGGATCCTGAGATGTCGGTGTCTCTTTGCATGATGGAGACTGATAGCCCATGGTGCAGCGTGCCCATCTGCGTCTGGCAGTGGTGACTGGCAGGGGTTGCTCCTGCCTTACTCTCCCCAGTGCTGGGAGGGGATTGCTGCCTTGCTGAGGATGCTGTATAGCTCATGTTTCTGTCCCTCTTGCCAATTGGCTTATAGTATACAGCTTAATTGGGAGAAACCTTAGATTAACAGAAACAGATACAAAGCAATTGGGTCTAAAAGCGCAGGTGGCTGCTGCTAGTACGGGGAAAAACTTCCAGACCTGATAATTTTGGTGTTCAGTCCTGATCCTGGAGTCTGTGGTGCCTGCTTTTACAGTACCTTGCAGCCGTGGGGTAGTTTGAAATAAAGACTTTTCTCTTCAGTATCCTTGAGAACCCATGACATTTAGGGATAAGAATATGCAGGGCTGAATTTTAAAAACAGTGCCGATTAGGGATTTTTTAATTTTATTTTTGATTTAGCATTACCATATCGATGGCTGTTGTAGAACGAGCAGAGGTAAGGTGCTCTGTGGTTGGACTGACAGATCTCTCTCCCCTGAGACTTTAAGATGCCTGATCTTTCCTGATGCTGGTCTGACAGGTACCCCGAAGTGCAGAAGCATGCCCTTGCTGTTCCCGTGTGGTGTCTTGTCCATCTTGTGTCTCAGCAGTACTGGAAAGACTTGGGATCTGTCAGTGGTGATGTGTGCGTGGGAAGTGCTCTGCCTGGCGGGGGGGGGAAGCAGCAAGGGGACTGCTGAAACGCACAAAACCCTGAAAGCAGAGGGCTGGGGTCAGTGCAGTTTTGCAATATGTTTATTAAAAGATGATGCAAACCACAAGAAGAATAGTGCAGTGGAGAAGGGAGAATGCGCTCCCTGCGTTGGGAGCTCCAGGTTTGCGCTGAGACGGAGAAGAGACAGTTTAGGGGCAGGGAGGAAGCGTGTGTCCCCAGCGTGTGTTAAAATACACCGCTATGGATGGTGAGTCTGATCTGAATCCCAAACCCGCTGGTGCCGCGTGAGGCTGCTCTGGGGCTGACTCCTGCCCCTGTGCACAATGAGAGGACAGACCCACATCCACCTTCCCACACTGCCTTTTGTCCTCCTGGTTTGCTTGTCTGGCTCAAGAGACAGTCGGAGGAGGCATTTTATACAATAACCATATGTTGAGTGCGGAGATGATGAGATTTAGGTTTTAGTTTAGGTCTAGCTGTTGAGTGAAGAGATGGTGCTAAACAAATTTCAGAATCACGTAGATTTGGGCACGTTGATGTATGGGACAGAATGAGAATAACGTATGGAGCAAAGCAAGGAAAGGATGGCCTTACGAGGAGCCTGAAGGACACCCATTTCTTAAGAGAGTTAATCCAAGCGAGTGGTGATTGGTATCTTAAGGGCAGAGGTTAAAGGTGCTACTGAATGAGCTGATGCACTCGCCGTGAGAACTGGGCGACGTCCTTTGTAATGCTGTTCACCAGAATAAATGATGACGAAGTGATGCACAAAGGGAACTCTGCTCCAGGAAGGAGGAGAGATGTAAGGTAGAGCCTGATGGCGGGCAGCTGCTTGCTGGCCAGGGTGGAGCACTCACAGAGAAGCTCTTGTTCTGAATTCTGGAGTTTTAAGATGAGTAAAATTGTGGCTGATGCCTTCAAAACAAAGAGACTGGTTAGAGCAGAAAAGATAACACGTGTTTGGAATGCCACCAATATAGAACATATTGCACATGTATTATGTAGGCTCAGGGATTTATGTTTAAAATAGCTGAGCCTACAGGCTACTTGGACAAAGCAAATATTAAGAACATTAAGTTGTCTTAGCTTGACTTGCTGTTGTGATTAAGGTCATTTCATTGCGTGCTTTGATAACTATGAGGTGCTTGTCTAACAACTTTGTACTTCAAAAAATTTTTTTACTTTAGAAGGAAAACATTTTGCCAGATTTTTGTCAAGCTGTCCATGGGGGTGTCATACACACAGCAACAACGGATAAACACTTTCCAAAGTCATTTTACTTCTTTTTCACCCTTAGGCTGACAAATCAGGAGAAGCAGCTTTTTCCCGTCACGCAGGTCAGGAAGGAGAATGGTTTTCAGAGGGACTACAAATGTGCTGCTCTGTTAAAGGAGGCGAGAGCCTCTGATCAGTCACTGCTGGGAGTGGACAGGAGAGGGTCAGTTCATTGTGTTTTTAGAAGGCTGTTCCAGTGTCAAACCCTGTCCTAAAGAATGTGCTAGAAATTGCCTGAGGATACTGACCCCTAGAGATGATCTTGGGGCCAAGGGAAGTTTAAGATACCTGCCCAAAGAATCTCAGTATTTCAAAAGAGGGGTTCTGGGAGAGCTCAAAAAAAAAAAAAACCCCAAAACCCCCCAAAAAACCCCATATGGAATACAGACTTACATGATAATGCATTAAAAGATGATGATGCATATAAGGTAGTGCTGCTACCTAAAACTTCTGTGTTTTACCTAAGTATCATACACGTGTTCTAAATTCTGAATTCCTAGCAGTTTCTTAATAGGTGCTAGTCTGTGAGGCAAAGGTCTTCTCCAAGGTTTGGGGATTGTGCTCCAGAAAAGGAGGGTGTGTTTCAGTCTGAACAAGACTTGATTGTTGAAGAAACATCATTTCTGAACAGACCCTTTTTTGTTATCATGAATACATGGGAAATATAAATACAGATTTAGATGAAAAAATGGTATTTGTCAATCAGTTCCAATTGGCCAACCTGTGGAAGATCCCTCATCTCTCTTTGTAACGCATTTCCAGTTCTGATTGCCTTCTTTAGTCTCCTTCCAATTAGCCTAAGTTAGAGTTGGCAATATTAGCATAGTGTGAATAAGCATCCTGAGACCAGATGAAAAGATATACAGGGGAGAGGGTTGAGGAGAAGCTGTCCATTACCTCGAAATAGACAACAGCAGCTCAGTGGCTTTTTGCATCTCTGCTCGTAAATGCTCCCTGCGTCAAACCAGGCATGTTCAGAGTTGGCTGCCCTGTGTGATGTCGTGTCTCTGGCCAAACTGTTACTATTTCTAACAGATATAGCCAGGTTCTGTTCATTTGAACTTCTGAAGTGGGTGGGAGGAAACAAAGTGCACCACAAGGAAATAGCTGATACCCCCCCACCCCTCCGCACAAAAAGAGGCAAAGGATATCTCTTCTGTATCAGTAGTGGAAGGGCAAAGTGTCAGAATTACATGTTTGAGTGATAAATGTGATATTGTCAAAAGCAAATTTAGTTAAAGCAGCTTCTAAATAAGCGAGGAACAGTAGTGAATCAGCAGAGAGAGGGGATATAAATACTGTAGCTGATGCAGCAGCTGCAGCTGGGATGGCAGTTAGGGGAGAAGTGAGCTGGGAGGTTCTGGGATGTACTGAGAGATCCACAGGATATTTTGAGAAGCTGTCAGATAGAAGAGGACCAGAACTGGTAATTACAAGGTGTTCTCAAGATGCATAGTGTAGAGTTAAATGGTTGATTTCCTTTAGGTCCTCAGTTGGATTAATGAAAAAACTGAAATGGTGACTCAGACTTGTACTTCAGTTCTGCAGGTGGTGGAAGGGAGCTCATGCAGATTCACATGGGCTTCACATGCACTACTGCAATGATGCTGTTGCTTTTACATTTGAATTTCCAGCACTCTGGAGGAGAGTTCACAGCAGTAAATAAGCCTTTAATTTAACAGAGTTTTAAAACAGAAAATCTGCAGGTAACTAGCTATGTGTGCTATTTTTAAGATGTGAAGTTTTGGGTCTCACCACCTTCAGGCTGCACCCATGCTCACCCACACCCAGACGACTAACACCTAAGGAGCAAGGCAGCAGAGGTCCACGTAACTGTGGAATTGAAGAGGTGCCTATAGGCCTGTTCCCTACTGCAAGTCTAACCTGAATAAATAAAATGGGATGTGGAATCTTTTAATTATTCCTGACAAACAGATGAGGGTAAATGGGAGAGATGTCAGAGAAGACTGTGGTGGGGTCCAGCGAATGTTGTTCGCCCAGCAGGACTTGTGCCAGGGCAGCAGTACTTGCAGCAGAAGAGCTGGACGTTGGGAAATGGAGGATGCAGAAGGGAATGCCAAATGGGGATGGAAAGGAAAGAGCGGGGAAGGCTGAACTTCATTCTCAGCTGAAAGGGGAGGAATGGATGGATTAAAGGCTTGATTCCTCAATGTTGCCAAGGCTGCCTATGCGAATAAAGGTGACAGGATCGAGAACTACAGTTATCTGCGTCATTGCTGCAAGGTTCCTATGGAGAGCTGCATTTCAGTGCCCACCCGTGTCCCCTGGCATGTCACCTGTGCAGTGTGCTGTGGGTGAGGCAGCAGTGATGGGAAACGTATACATGGAAAGCAAGTAGAAGCCTTAAAAAATACGAGTACTTAGGCAGGGGAGAGGATTGGGGGATCTCTGAAGGCAATCTTCCAAGTAAAACCTGGAGCAAAACAAGGAAATATATGGAACATGAGATAAATGGGAATATTTTTGTCTAATCCTTAAGGCTTGGGATTTGTGTTTGCACCAAGAAGGAGCGAGGGAGAAAGAAAGGCAGCTGCCTGGTCTCTTGGAAAAACGAATCAGGGGAAGCTGGAGGCCGGGGATGAGGCATGGCACTGCTGGGATGTGTTCTGCAGCTGTCTTCTGGAGGCTGGAGTGCTGCCCTCGGGGACAGCTCGGATTTCTGCTGTAGCAGGCTGGGGAGGCGTATGAATGCTGAAATGTGTTGGGGTTTTTTTTGTTTGTTTGTTTTTTGGAAGCATTGCATGGTCTTAAAAACAGTAATGCATAGGGTCCAAACAGTAATAGGCTTCCTAGTACTTGCAAGGATTAGGGCAATAATGGTTTTAATGTTAGTTGTTCTTCCAGGGAGATCTGTGCTGGGGGAAGTCAGCGGCATGAAGAGTGCAGCTAATGCAGAGGTAGATAGCATTTTTCTCGCTTGTGTACTGCATGGTTTCATTTCTAAGAACTTGTCTGGAGGAGACGCTTTTCTGTTACCCCTGCTTTGCTGTAGGGCGCTTCTCTATGGTGAAAGCATCTACATTGTTTATTCTTTTGTTGTCGATTTTTCACCAACTTAAATAATTAAGAGTTGAAAGTAAAGATGCCTTGTCCTTGTGTGGGGGCAGGCGGAGAGGAATTTCACCCAGACAGTGACAGGGCAGGGTGAGTGTCACTGGCCTTGTAGGTAAGGCATGACAGTCCTGCCCTGCCGTGGCGTTGTCCCTTTGCTGTACAGATGGGCTGAGTGGAGCATGAATATTTGTCAGCTTTTCCATACCAGTGAGATGGTGTGTATGTCCACCTGTGTGCCCACTTAACGCATGCAGCATGTGTATTTGCCGTGACTGTGCAGTAATGAAGATATTTAAGTGTGGGACCTGGTTTATGTGTACAGTTGCTCTGTACTCCCTGAAGGCTTAGTGTATGGATACTACTGTGCATGCTTTTTGTGTGGCAAATAATTTGGAAATAAAGGGCTTACGCCTCACTGGCTTCACGTGTGAGTTTCCCCTACCTTGACAGCGAGTCTCTGGTCCATGGGAGCATCACGGAGTTTAATGAGTGTGAAACATTTTGAAACTCCTGCAGAAAGGCAAATGGGGGAATTGTTTGTATTCTTGTGTTCGAAAGCAAAGTCAAAGCAGTAATGGCTGGCAGAGGTTTTGGAGCAGTGTGCTTTAGTGCTGAATGGTGGTGGTGCATTGAAGTTGTCACAGTCACAGCAGACAATTTGGAAAGATTAAAGGGAAAATAGTGTTTTGATATGTTTTTGCTATTGAAGATTATCTGGTGATAAAGTAATGAAACGTGTTATGAGAGATGTTTATTTGCAGGGAGATTTTGTTTACGTAATTGCTTCCCTTTGCTCCTTGGAATGGACATCTTTAGCCATATTTTTTTTTAAATGAATAGACGAAACCAGGGACTGACGATTTAATTCACTCCCCACTTCCCCCACTACTGTGGGGTTGTGCCCATCAACACACTTCCCTCTGCTTTCCCCAGTCTGGCTTGAGTGATGCAGGGATGTGGTGTCTTATACTTCCTTTTAGTCTTCATTTTCAGCACTTATTTTAGATAAAAATCCTTTGCTTTATTTGGAACAGTCCCCGCGTGTCCCCTGCTCGCCCCGTCCCCCACTGGAGCACCCCAGAGCTCTCCTGCTGCGGGGTGGGCTCTGGGCCCGCTCCTGGCCGGGGCACCGAGCCCTGGCCCAGCGGTCACAGGCAATCGGCTCTGCCACCGCGGCTTC
>NW_009215965.1:0-31856 GCF_000690835.1 Fulmarus glacialis | reverse complement strand
TTGCCACGCGCAGCTGCCTGGGTGCTCCGAGACCCTCCAGGCACACGCAGGCTCTGACACAAACAGGGTGTTCTGCTGACATGCCGAAATCTGTGAATTTTGACCTCCGTATGGAGTTCTTCCTTTGCTCCATGTTGTGTTGTTGGGTCCCTGAGGTTTCTCTGAATCTCTAAATTGGGATAGCATCTTAAGACTGAGGGGTGTCTGCACGGGGTGGCAGTGGCAGAGTGAGGGTTGCTAGCGACTGACTTCATGCCTTCCTTCTCTTGTGTGGTTTGCTAAAGTTTGAATTTCAGGTGGGCGGGCAATTCATTATTCTTTCTGCAACATCTATGCAGATTGCAGTCTAAGCTTATTTTAGAAGAGCAAAAATCAGGAGCAATTAGCAATCTGCTTCAGGAGCAATCTATTAAAAAAGCAGACACCAGCTCTGTCGCATGCAAAGGACTGGGCTCTTCTCTAACTTCCAGCCAGCATATCCCCACGGTAGCATATGGGGCTGTGTATCTCAGTATGACATTTACGTGCAAGCATCTCTGCTGACAGCCAGCAGTTGAAATAAATAATATGGGAGTTCCTGGGCTTGCTTTTTTCCTGATGTATTTTAGATGTAAGGTGCAGTCTCACAGTCTGAGATACAAGAAGGGAAACGTGACCGTAGTGCTGTACAGGAGAGGCAGATGTGCCTGTAGCCTGAGGTTCAAACAAGGTTACAAAACCCTGCGAAGGGCGCAGGCTGCCTGAGGATGTCCTGCAGTGCAGCGCCTCGTTACCCACGCTGCCGGTGGACAGCTAAGGTGGGAATGCTGGCTCACGGGGTGGGTCAGGCAGTGGCACATTCCGGTTGACACTGTGTAGGAGTTTTGAACAAAGGTTAGATCTGCTTCTAGGTAGGTAGAAGTTCAAATAAATAAACAAATGAAAATCTTTATTTGCTTCACCCTGCTAGGATGACATGTAACTTTTTTTTTTTTCTGGTAAGCAAATGTCGTTATATGATTGGTACCTCAGTCAGTCTGAGAGCCCTATATTTTTGCCTTGTATGAAGGGATATGAATTCAAAGAATCGTAGAATTCTGCACATCTGTATGTGAGCAGAAAAGAAGGAAGGTTTTTTTTTTTTTTTTTAGAACAGTGCCTTAACAGAAGGAATGCTTACATCCAGATATTGCCTTCCTTGCACATGTGATAAAAGGCAAGCATGGCAGAAGGGTCCTCCAGAGAGAGCGCTGCAGAAATGCTGGCTGTGTGCATACCAGGGGAATAAAGTAAAATACTTGAGGGGTTATTTTCTAGGAGTGACGGACACCTGCAGAGACAGATGATTTTAGCCAGAGCTGTAGCTGCTGGGGAGCACTTTCTCTTCAGATGGTGCTTCAGGAAAAAGCCACATACATTGGTGTCCATCTATTGTATTTGCCTGCTGACTCGCTTCCTTTTGTGAGCTGGCCAAGTACCTTTGTAGCACTAATGCCCTTTCTTATTTTCTGAGTGGGAATTTAACGCTCTCGTACTACGACAGGCTATTTTTGTGTTTTCATTTGTATTGTTTATCTATAGCCATTTGGTTCTGTGCCCACTAATAAATAAGCCTGGGATGCTGGGGAAGATGGTGAGAGGAGACAATATGCTTTATGCTGATTCTCCTTCCTTTAGAAGGGAGTAATGTGATCACTTCATACCAGAGGATGTGATGACTCTCACAGAAATGAAGCAAGCGAGGGTGATTATCTCTACTTTGTAGGTGGCAGCTGCACAATCCAGTGATCCCAACACGATGCATATTATTAGCCTCAAGTTGAGCTGTCTACAGCCTGAAACATGCTCTGGGTCTGTAGTAGATGATGAATTGATGATGAAGTTGTGAAGTATTTGGCTGGATCCTGTCTGGTATGGAAAGCCCTTTGGAGACCGTCTCCCCACAGCCGTTGGTTTCTCCGTTGCACGTTCTTTGCCTTCTGAATATCCACCCAGTCCTTCTGTGGTGCAATAGTAAGATACGGCAGGTCTTTCCTCACCCTAAAACTGAATTCAATTAAAAATAGACCAGCGTATGAGAATGGGCACCCAAACCTGGCCCAATTTTGAGAGCAAAACAGCCTCATCAAATATTAAACTACTCCAGAGTGCAGCTCTGCAGTCTGTGCTGACTGCCCATTCTGGAGGAAATTTTTCCCTTTTTTTAAAGGGTCTGCTGACTTAGATGACTGATGGTTTTTCTTGATCCATTAACTGCATCTCTGTGATAAAGATTGTGATCGGTGGGCCTGCGGGCTATATTTGGCATATGAGATGTCCTTTGGCTGCCCCTGACGTGAACGGCCGCCCAGAGCTGCAGTCGGGGGTACGAGGGGTCTCTGCTTTCGCATGGCAGTCAAGAGGCTCGCCCCGGCTCTGGCAGGGAGCAGGCGCTGCTGTCCTCGTGCACGTGATGTCTGTGCGGGCGTTTGGACCTTCCGGGGAATGAGCACCCCCAGGATGAGAATTTGAAGAGGTTGGGGGCCCCAATCAAAACGACATTTCATTTGGTTTTACAAAGCCCAAAGCAGGTCTCTCCCCTTGCTTGCTCTCCCGTGCCAGAGCTGCCTGTGCTGGCGCAGTCTGAGGCGGGTTTGCAGGCGTCAGGGAGGGCTGTGCTGGTTCTTGCCTCTCAGAGGCACCGAAAGGTGAAATTCCTCCTTATCTTTACCCTTCCTCTCTGCAGTTTCCAAGCTGGCCGGATCTGAGGACATATAATGTATTTTCGTTGGTCATGGCATAGTTTTCCCTTGCTATTCCAATACTACGCTTTTTCCAGGAAAGGAGGAGGAGTGAAGAGGAGTGTCAGCCTTGGGCTGACATTTGGCTGCTTTCTTCTGAGGCAGAGGCTTTGGAGGAAGCAGCACTGTTCGTTCCCTGGCAGCAGCAGAGGCTCTCCTTGGTCGTGTGCTGATGAAGGCAGCAGGCAGAGCACGCTGCGCTTGCCCTCAACCCCTCTCTTCCGTGCTGGAACTGCAAATGCACAGTGGGGATAATTAACCAAGAGGACATGGAAGAGCAGTGTTTCTAGGTGATTAGGACATGCTTCAAGTGAAGCACAATCAGCTCCTGGAAATGCACAGGACACATAATTTTCTTAAATGTCCCACTTGATACCATCCCATCTCTGGCTTTCCCTCTGCGAGGGTCTGTGCACAGCAGTTACACTTCTAGGTGATTTGGTTTAACTCTTTTCCTGAAAGATATACCCATTACCTTCATTTTCAATGAGTCTGTGTTACAAAGCCACCGATTCAGGAGTTTCAGTGGGACGTTTCACATTTTAGTTGCAATTCCCGTGTAGCAGAGGTTGGATGAGATAACCACAGCCACTTCCTTCAGTTGAAGGAGGAGAGCATCGCTTTGTATTCAAAGTTATTGCTCTTACCACCACTTTTCCTCCAGCCTTACAACACAGGGTCATAGCTGGAGAGCCTCAGGCTGATCTGGGGAGCTGCTTGTGGATGGGCTGGTCCCATCCTTGGCATAGCTCCTGCTGGTCTCTCCTCCTTGGTGCACGCAGGTGGGGTCCCTGTGCCCCAGCAGGCTCAGGACGTGAACTCAGCTGATCCCACACGTTGCCTTCAGCCCTTCATGGGTCATGGGATGTCGAAACTTTAAATGGGGAAACACTTTGCCCTAAGGAAAAGTTGTAACAGTCCTTGGGATCTGGATGAGCTGTGAGCTAATGCACAAGGCATCCACGCTTGCCACAGACTTGAAAACAATTGCTCTTTTGTGCAATTTGGTTAGTGTTTATAGATAGAGTGCATGCGGGGTGTTCGTATGTACTCTCACTCATTCATTCTTTCACTTACAATGGGAAGTGTTGGGCAGCCTTAAGTATATGTGGTGCTCCACCCACTGGGAGTGAGGGATTGTATGGAGAGGCAAGTGTATATGATATATAAGTTACCTTCCAAAGAATTTCTTGTACCAGGAATCTGGAGTGCTCTGGTGGTCGGTAACACAGTCTGACAGTTAACCTTCTCCTGGGCAGCCCTTCTCGGGCTTCTCTACACTTCAGGGTTGCTTGAACCTTCCCTCTAACATGGTTTGCATGTTGACTTTCCTGGCGTTTTATCTCCCTCTTTTGTAGTGCATTGTACGTGGCTCAGCCTCTGCAACGGGATCGTCACATCCACGCAGAGCAGTAGGACCAGAGCACTGCTTTCTGTCTGTTACGCTGCAGTGCTCTCTCCTTCTCTTGCACAGCTTTGAGGCTATTGTCTGTGACTGTTTTTCTTTAAAACTAACAAGCCTGTGCCCTAGAGAGTAAAAGCAGTTGATGCCCTGCCAAACTGACTGGCCCCTGAACAAATGGTGCGTGGGCGGCTCGGTAGCCTGGGGATGCTGCAGAGGGGCTGATGTGTGCTCTGGGTGGCCTTGCCCAGTGCTCCTCCTGTACCTGCAGCAGCTGGCTTGCTGACCCTCCTGGGGCGTAAATTTACTCTGCAGTTCAGGGAGCTGTGCTGATTTGTGAGCTGAGGATCCCATCAGCAGAGACCAGCTCGCTGGCTGCAGTGGATATTTGCTGTGACACTCACCTTGAGCGCATCCACCCTTGGGCTTGAACTCATGAAACCTCACAAGCTTTTCTTAGCTAGGATTGTCCTTTTCTGGACTAACTTTGTCTGGGACCAGCTGATCTTGCTTTGGTGGGGGCAGCAGAAGAGGTAAGGTGGGCAGTCATCCGAGGTTGGTTGGGATGGAGGTCTCCCTCCGTGGCCATAGGAAGGGATGTAGGTAGGGCGCTTGCTGGCATCGAGCTGGCAGCGCCAGTGCTGCTGGGGAGTGCTGGGCACAGTCATGGCGGGTCCAGTCTCTAGGGAGTCTGTTGCCCATGATATTTTTAGGAACATTAAGTCAAGCAAATATAAGAAATTGGGCAACTGCTGTTGTCAGACATGCTGATTTCTACACACTCCTAAATTTGAGTCTACTGTTTTGCAATTAGTTTTTACTTGTTATTTTTTGTGACCTTCACAGATTGTAAGCAATTTGGCCTTAGAGTGAAGTTCAAGCTCGTTTCCACTGCAGAATGGCATGGTGGGGGACAGAACAGTGGCAGAGAAGTCCGAGGAAAGACTTTTTTCAACCTATCTGTAAAATTAGTGTGGTAATCCTTCCCTCTTTCTCAGTTTTGAGGTTTATATGATTACAGTTTATCAGATGCTTTAAGATGTTAGATGAAAAGTTCTTTAAGGAATTATTATATATTTTTAATGCATGTAGAGGTGTAAAGCATTAGCCTGGAAGAGAATTGGTTCAGTGGATCCACGAATGCACAGATTTTTCAGGCCGGAAGGCACTGCTGGATAATCTGATCTGACTTTTGTGTATAATATTTTATCCTGTTACTGCTGTATAAGAAGTCGGGTAGCTCGTATCTACACGGATAGCCAAGGCTAACTCTAGTAACTGACTGTAGAGCTCTGCTCTCTTAATGATCTGTGAAATCTTTCCATGTCTGGATTAAGGAATGTGAGGTGCTGGAGTGAACCATTTAATGATCTTCTTTATTCCATTTCAGTGACTCAGGGCATGATTCACATTCTTGCACAGCTCTTTCTTTCTCCGAGTTTGAATACATTCTTCTTTGCATCTTAATAGCCCCAAAACACAGAGGTCTGGTTACGTCATTTAGGAGCATTGAGCGTATAAAAGACTTTCTCCATCCGATCCCACAGAGACAATGCCCTGCGCTGAATGCGCTGTGGTTTTCATGCTGGAGAGAGCAGGCAGATAAAGCCTCTGGAGCTGATGCAGCCTGCACAGGCCGTGCCAGGAGGGCAGCCAGAATATCTGTTTTCTCTGGGGGAAAAACCACCATCTGTTTTTGTGAGGTTTCCTTTTGTTCTTCTTAAACCTTGAACAAACACAACAACAGATCTATTTGGCTCTTTCTTTTTAATGCTTTAACCGGTTTTTATGGATTTCTTGCATCTTTCTTGTATTCCCAACAAGAAAGAATAGAGGAGGAACGAACTCGGCGAAGTCAGCTTTTCTACTTTCCCTCTTTCTCAGCATGTTCCCGCTTAGGAAGCAGTTGGGGACAGGGCTCACTTGGGCATAGTTCCTGGCTGTGGTGCTCAAGGTGCTGGTGGAGGCGGGGATCCCCCAAAGGATACGGGCAGCAGAGGATTGCCAGGAGTGTCCAGATGCTGGAGGCTTAGAATGGACCTCTTCCCCCAGAGCCGGCATCATTGGCCTGGTAGAATTGGCTTGTTTAAAAACAACACAAACAAACAAACAAAAAAACCCAAACCACCTCAAAGTCCTGTGTTGCTAAGTATTTCCTTGGGCTCGTTCCACCTTCAGTCCTATAAATTATCCCTCCCAGTCTATCAGTGTAATCAATACAGGGCCGTGTAGCCCAGACAACGGGATGTATTGGGGAATAAATGAGATTTACTTCCTCGGTGTTGCTCATGGTCAGACAAAATTGGAGACAGATGTGGCCAATTCAGCCTGTGCATAACTTCGCTGTAATTCACAGAGGATACTTGGGCTGCTGATACACAAATGCATGCTGTGCATCTGCAGGTTTTTAATGCAGAACATCCCTCAGTGTCAGAGAATGATTGTTCTCCTTAATGTAGAAAGAACAATTTCTTTTGCCGTGGTTTACACGGATTTCTCCTTAGGGCTGGGTGCCCAACCCTCGCAAAATCTGGGAAGAGGACGTTCATGCTCAGATCAGTGGGGGCCTCCCTTCATGTCTGCGTGCCAAAGTGGACTCACAGGACAGCGTAACTAGGCAGAGACACCCATGCACGCAAGTAGGTTTGCAAAGACTTCAGAGGGATCTAGGATCAGAATCTCCTGCTGCGTTGGGGTGAGTGGCTGCTCTTCGTCATGAAGGAAGTCCTGCGGTGCATGGGCTTTGGCTTGGTGCTTAATTTTGAGAGCAGCTGACTCTTTGTCCTCTTAGGTGACTCACTGAACAATTTCTTCTATGCAATTGCACCATTTTAACCTTCCTTTTTGCAGTAACCATCAGTTGCAAAACCAGTGGTATTGGAGTTTTGTGAAGAGCATGACCCCTCTGGGCTGCTGAAGACTGCTGCTTCTCCAAAGAATTTCCTTATTTTGTGTTCAGATATGAATTTGGGGTTGAAAATGGAAAAAGTGGGGCAAGGGAGTTTTCTGTTTATTTCCGTGCTGTACCATTTTGAGTCTCTCTTTTTTTGGGCGTTGTGGCCAGTGGTGCTGTTGGAGCCACAGTCCCTGCAGTGGTTGCACATCAAGGTGTGGTAGTACAATTGTGGAAGCAATTGATGGGAAGAAGTCAGGGACAGCCTGGGAACCAAAATGTTTCACGGTTAAATCACTGGTGCTGTGAAAGGATTATTATGAATAGTGACGGCAGATACTACCTGCTCTTTTTACGTGAATTTGGTCTTCCTCTTCCCTCAGAAGACTCCCCAAAGGAAAGAAATCATCTGCTGTTAAGAGTGAGGCTGTATGTTCATGGAGAAATTATAAAGTTCATCTTAAGTATCCATGCTTGCCTAATTTTTTTTAGTTTTGCAACAGCAGACCTGTTTCTTTTTCTTAAATACTACTTATCTCCACATTCAGGGGAGATTGTATGTATGTTCTTGCTCCTACTTTCTTTAAAAGGAAAAAAAAAAATCTGCAAGTCCTGTTCTAAGTTCCCACCTTCATCTCTTAGATTTAGTGTTGGGGTCGAGGTCCTTGTGTTCATTTTCACATGTTGCAATGAATTTTGTGCAAACTGTGGCCATGCTTTTTGATGAAAAGAGCCTGAGTTTTCATTTAGTTGCTTTCTGACTTCCCTGCAGACACCTCTGTTTGAGATATGGCAAAATAAGCTTTTGAGGTTTACTGACAGCGATATTATACCGAGCTTTATGTGGTCCTTTTAAAGTTGTTAATGTGGAATGAAGAAATAGAAGAATATAAAGGTGACATGAAAACTGTATTTTTATCTTTATAAAAGGATGTAAAAATATAGTACCGAGTGGAGAGACCAAACTTGGCCATCTGACTAACATTTCCTATCCCATTTATTTTTCCAAAGGGCTGCAGCCTGTCCGGGGGTGTGCATCTGATTCTGGTCTTCCACAGAGTGGTCCCAGCCTGGCTGGGGATCCGGGAGGTGCTGGTGGCTTTGCTTTAGGGAGAGTTTCCCTGTTGTTTTACCAGGGTAAAACAGAGCAGGACGCAGTGAAAGCTTCTGCATTTAATCCTCCTCTGGCATGCCTGGCCCTGCTGGTTTTCCCACTTACCTACTGGTTTTTCATTTTATGCTTTCTTAAAAGATCCTGTGAAAGACTCCATAAAGAGAAAATTTATTTTCTTTTTAATTGTAATGGGAAAACTAAAATTAGTTAACTGCAACTATAAATAACTTCAAGAAAAAGAATGATGCTAGAATTTCAGATTAATGATGCCAACTTTTGTTTCAGTTTTAATCAGAGATGTCTACATATTGTTAGCATAGAAGAAACAGCAGTGAAGGTTTTCATGTTTGATAGCAGCTTTTTGTACACACTAGAGTGGCCGAAGGGAAAGTCAACAGCAAACACAATGTGGTCACATTTTCTGTGCCCGTTCCCCCATTACAGCGCTTCTAGCGATGTGGATGTTTTTTCTTTGATCCATTGTCCACAGTCCTGACTTTGGAATTGCTTCTTAGCTCATTTGCTCATTTGTTGCAACTTTCCATGGCTGTTGTGTTTAGCCGTGCATCCGCGTTGCCTGCTGCAGGCAGTGCTCTCACGGGGAGGATGTGGAGGGTGTCCATGGTATTCCATGGTATTGCCAGGGTTGGTGTCCCCGTGTGTCATGCAGGCTTCACCAGGAGGAAAGCCTAGAGGCTGCCAGACCCTGCTCAACCAGCAGGCAGAGGTGGGATGGGCAAGGACCAGTCCGTTGACATGAACTTTCCTTCAGCTAAAGCAGGCAAAAGTCAAATGAAGCAGTCAAAGGGCTGGGGCGGACGTCGAGCTACCGGCGCTCCCAGGAGGCGGACCACAGATGAGAAGCACCATGCGCCTGTGCTTGCTGTGCTTTCCATTGCCCTGCGCTTTGCAGGCAGGCATTTTTACTGCAGCCACGGGAGAGACCTGGGCTGAGGCTCAGAGGTGAGGCACCGCAAGTGGAACGGTGTCTGGTTATAACCTGCTTTGCTGCTGCTCTCTGAGGAATGCTAATCCTGCTTCTGGCTGGTCTCCTCACAAAGCAGGAGAAAACATGAAAATATGCATTTTTTTGCTGCCCAGATTTAGGCCCCAAAGCTTATCTGGTCCCAGCGGCAACTCGTGGTAAACCACAGCTTGAAAGTGAGGGTCAGACACATCTCCAACATCTCTCTGACAAGAGATGTGGGTAAATACCTGCTGCGGGGACTCTGGCTGTGCACATACAGCCTCTCTCTTCCAGGAGAGAGGAAGGGAACAGAACCTGTTTGGGTTAATTTGCTTAGTTTCTGTGATAGAGAGTGATATAAAACAGACCCTGCGCTGAGTGCCAGGCAGCACCAGGAGTTACCCCAGGCTGGGTCTGAGAAAGCTAGCTCAGATACCGCTGCTAAATAGCCTGAAAAGTGCAATGCTCTGCTGAAAAACCACACTCTGGAAACAGGTTCTCCTCTGTTGCTGCAAATGTTTTTTTTGGCCAGAGCAGGCTCCCCGACCCGATCCCCTCTGACTGCGAACCGGGGCTGGCCGGGTGCCTCCTGGCCACACAGCCGCCCGAGCTGCCAGGGCATCGCTTCCAGCAGAGCTGCAATCCGCACAGAGCCCGTGGGTTTGCTCCAGCTTTTGCGTGCTGGGGCTGATTTTACTTCTTGTTCAGTTCCCTCTTGCCTTTGCCCGTTTCCATTTAAACAGTTGCATCTCCGCTAACGTATGTTCCATACTGCTCAGAGGTGGCTATAAAAAGTAGGTGTATTTTAAGAGACTGGTTAAATGTGTTCTTGCTGCAGTTCCTTTGGGCTGGATTCTACCTTCAGCAGCACTGGAGTAATCCTGGAGTAACTCCTGGTGGTGGTTTTAGGTGGACTATATTGCATTTTTCCTGTCTCTAAATGTTAGAGCCTAGCTAGTTGAAGTGGTGAGTAAGGGACTCAGGGCACTGTATTACTTATAGTGTGATTTTTACCTTAATTTCTATTTTTAACGCTTTCTGCCAAAACTAGTACTGATGGTGGCTGTCAAGTTTGTTACCTGGGTCCTGTGTTTTCCTTGCTTCAAATGTGTATCTCTGGCTGCTTCATCTACCATCATCGCTGCTGTCCCTTGCACTGCTGTGAATCTTGTATATTTGAAACCAAAGCCTCTGGAGGAGGGGTGTGTGGGGCATTTTTGTTAAGAAAGAAGGAAAATTATTCTCCGAAAAGAATTATTTACTTTGAAAAGGAGGAAAATTATTCTACTTGGATAATTTAATGTCCTGACCTGTTTTTTAAGGTATCACGTGGTTGGGTTTTCCATACTGTTCACAAAACCTTTGGCCGAAGCTTGTTAGAGACTGAAATTGAAGAGAAGACCTTATGGTGAAGGTAAACTCATGTTACTGTACAGATTTCAACTGCTCAGTTGCTGAACTGAAAATTGCTCTTTGAAGACCTGATTTGCAGCTGGAGCAGGAAGCAGAAGTTTTGTCCATCGGCCTGGGTCTGTAGGTGAGACTAAGTGTGGTGGGACCTATGTCTAGAGCTGGGCTCTGTGCTAAAGTCCACATCTGCCTCAGTTTTCACTTCCATGGCTCTGATGAGATCTGGTCGGAGGACACATGGCTCAAAGGGCTTCTTGACAATTGTGTGCTGAGGAAGGGGCAGTGGGGCTGAAGATGAGAAGCGATGACATTCACAGTGAAGGTATGCGCCGTGGCTGAGCTGGGTAGTAATGCTGCAACAATCCGCAGATCAGAGCGGAGCTCTTCAGGTGGCTGAGGGAGGCTGGAGACCTAGTTTCCATGAATGGGAATAAAACATAAAGCACACTGGCAGTTTGGCCATCTCAGCATACAAAGCTGTATTGCCTGAAAGGACAGTGTTACTGGCTGATGGAAGCTGAAGGTGATGGAAGCGGAATGCTGCTGCTGTGGGCTGCTCTCCGGGCTGGAAGTTCACCCCTTCCAGCAAGTGACTGGGTAGATTAATGAAAAAATAATCTATCAAGAGTTACTGAACCAATACAGACACCCGAACAGGGAGGAGTCGGGAAGCTGGGATCCACAACTCCTAAATTTTGTGTGAGGTCATTGTCCAGCCTGCACCTGGCCCTCGGCATCGCTGCTAACCTGGGATCGCTTGGTCTTTGGGGTGAAGCTCTGGGTAACGAGTCCCTGCTGGGGGCAGGACAAAACCAGCTCTTTTCTTCAGGGACTACTGAAAACTGCAGGATCCTGCATGTGTCTCAGAACAACTCTAACCCCCAATTGTTTCCAGTGGGAAGTTTGGATTCAAATATGTGGACTTGGCCATTCTTCCCATCAGTCCTTCCTGTATCATCATCCTGCTTCTGAAGGAAGTGTCCGTAGGTGTCTTGATGGGACTGGGATGTTTCTTCAGTTATTGGAAGATAGGGTATTAAATGACTAACTTCTGCTCTGTTTTTCCTCTCTTCTCTAATAACGCTGAATATCTTGCCAAGTTCTTTAGAAAACAGTGTAGTCATCAGTGCACTGAATTCATTAGGGGTTGGCATTTAGACAGTGTGCGAGAGCTTGCTGACGCCCCATGGAAAAATTTGCAATACATTCACTTGAGGACCAGTTTTGCTTATGGATTTATCTGGGTGCTTTTTGTCCACACTTGAATTTTGTTTTTCTTATTAGGAAAAGATATTTTGACTCTGGAGTTCAGCTTTTTAAATTTTTTTTTTTTTTTTAAGAAATAATTTCCCTTTGCTAATTTTTATGGTCAGTAGGCAATATCAAAAGAGCTTTTTGTTGGTAATAAAGCGTCGCAGCCAGATAGCATGAGCCGTACTGCTCCTGGTACCTCTTCTGCTTTCCATCTTGCTTCCACGGCACGGCAGCCTCTCATCCTCCAAGTGGGGCCTTTCTCCTGGAAGTGGGTCTGCCTTCTCCTTAGTCTCAGAAAGGAAGGACCATGGCATTCCCTGACGACACCTTGTTTCATGCCGAGAGCACTTGGGGAGGCGGCTGCACTCTGCTGTGGTCGGTGTTCCCAAAGCGTGGGAAGCTGCGGCTGGCAGCAGAAACGCCCGTCGGTGCCGGGTCCGGGTGCGCCCGCCGGTCAGCTCTCTTGGATGCTTTCCTGTTGGCGTGCGTGCGTGTGGTTTGAAGTTCTGTTTCTGTTTTTAAATTTAACATAATTGCAACGCACCATTATATTTGTTGTCAGACAGTCTTTATCTGTAGAAAGTTTTGGTCTTGAAGCTCTGCTAAAATTAAGAATAAACACTGGTTTGTTTTGGTTTTTTTTCCCTTTCCTGTCCAGGGAATGCAGGCAGTCCTAGCAGGGCAGAGTTGTCCGAGCTTGGCAATGCTGTGTGCAAGTGGAAGAAAACTGGGTGCTTTGCTTCACCTGAAATGCTTATTCTTCCCTACTGCTGGGTAGTGCCTCTTCATAAGCCAGGCTGGCCGTTTCCAGATCTGCATCCAGAGCCAGTTGCTCAGGGAAATACTCTGTCAGTAACTTCTGTAGGTTTGGATCACAAAAGCTTATGACAAATGCCGCCACCTCGCCAGCTGAAGTGGCCGCTGTTGAGTGCGTGGGTCAGAAGGAGAGGAAATGGGAGCATGTGAAGAGCAACGTGCGAGATCTGCTGCTGCAGTGGGTCTCGGCGGGAGAGCCTTGGCTTGTTTGTTCTTAAGTTCTTGCCCAGCTTATTTTTAATTATTTCAAGACTTCATTGTCGCCACGTCAGCTTTGATTCTTGTTCTCAGACATCAAGAAGCTGCCCTTGTCTTCCTTTGCTCTCTACATAAAATGAGGGGCTGCTCTGTCTCTCGCGTGAGGAGGATCCCCCCAGGTAAAGGTGGGCTGAGCATCTCCAGCGTGTTTCAGACAGGCCTGAAAAGAAGCATCAGTCTTGCTGCTGCTACTGGTGGAGTGCTGTCATGATGGGGAGGAGAGGCCGATGGAAATAATTCTGTTGTTTTTGAAGACTTCTTTCATCCTACGAGCTGGAATGTGAAAGGGACTGGGCAGACCACCTCCAGGGACTCGGCGGGGGCCACTGACAGCTTCTGGTGAACGCTCAGCAAAATAGTTCAACCTCAGCCATGCTGTGGCTCAGTCCCAGTACATTGTTTTGAGCAAAACCTTGGTTTTTCAGGAGTGTTTCTACTTCCAAAGTGATAATGTTCTGGGTACGTGAACTGGGCCAGTTCTGCTGTCAGTTATTGCTGACAGTTACCATGTCTGGTGAGAGGGCTTGCGGCCGGCAGGGATTGCGGTAGTTTAAGCTGTTTCATTGCAGCAGGCCGGGCACCTCGTGTGGGACCCTCCTTCCTCCATCTAGCCTGAGCTGGGATCACCGCACAGACTTGGGGAGCGCGGCTCGGCCTGGTGCTGTACACGGGGTGAGGAGGCGTGGGGCAGGGCAGCGCTGCAGGGAGCACTTCCCTGGCCGTGCTCCCTCGTCTGCTTTGAAGTGTTCCCGCAGGCTTATTTACAACACCTTTTGGTCATAGGAATTGGGCATTGCATAAGCCTTAAGTAAAATTCAGCGCTCCCGTAAGCGTGGTATCTGCTTAAACCAGGACTAACTTCATTTGAGAGGTTTCTTGGGGAAGAGTTGGTGCCGTAATATTTTCAGCGTATAGGTCAGAGAAAAGTCATTGCATCAGTGTTGTGGGTTTTTTCTTTTGTTCACTGCACCACTGACTGATTTAAAAGCCACTGATGATTCTGATTACAAGTCCTGCATAACAGCCAATGTCTGGGTGAGACAAACCTTGTGCATGTAGAGCCTCCTACAGTGGGAGCCCGTGCTGTTTTAGCAGTTGCATTTTGTCTTTAATTATTTTGTGGAAGTGGTATTTTATGACCTAGAAAGATACATGAATTCTGGTGTATCGTTTCTAGTGAGATGGAATTCCCCTCTCTGAAGTGCCAATGAACAGTAAAATGGAAACAGCTGTGTTAGCTCTAACCAGAGAGTATCGGAAGATCATAACCTATTTCTGATCAGGTTTGTTCTACTCCTGCATCTGCTTTTCTCATGAAGGATGCCTTCCTAATTTGTGTTCTTAAAGTGTAAAAGCAAAAAATGATTCAGTTTGGTTTTGAAATTTTATGACTTTTTTCATTTGCATTTTGAATATCAATGTGAAAAATTAAAAAAAAAAAAAAAATTCCCAGTGTTTTCTTAAATCTGGCCTAACCTGTTGCACTTGTTACAGTGGTTTCCTGAGAAGAGTGCTGTAGGGTGACTTGTCTATGCTCCATTTAAAAAGTAGAAAAGGTGTGGAGGAAGAGTTTCTTTCATAGCTGTTGTGGAGCTGGGAAGGGCTGCAGAGCATTGCCTTCAGAGCAGAGCAGCCACGCCAGTGCTGTGAGCTGGGGGAGCCCCCTTTGAAATGAGGCATTGCCATAGATCTCTGAATCAGGTGGTCTGACCCACTGGGGTTCAAACGCACCTCAGCGGAAGGTCTCTTCTCTAATTAGGTCCCATTTACGTGCTGTGTTAAGGCCTTGAGTAGCTACACGTTGTGCTGTATGGCTTGAATCCTCACTGCAGGGGGTTTGTACACTGTGCTGGTGGAGGAAAGGAGGTAGGACAACTCTTCTGCTCTGGCATCCACCTGCCTGTCTCTCCTCTTACCACATGGTTGCTTCCTACTGTAAGCCCCGTGGCCTGGAGAGGAGGAGTGAGGAGCGAGGTGGCCACGAGCAATGACTCTGGTGCTTCCTTCAGCTCTTGATGTTTCTCCAGACCACTGTGCTGGTATCTGCTGTGGTCTCTCCAGGTTCTTGGTCTTGTTTCTGCAGACTGTTGGGGAGGGGTGTGGGAGGAAGAGGCTCACTTGGCTGGCAGGTCTTTCTCCACTGGTGGTGTTTCACATTATGGTGCCTCTGCTTGGGAGAGCTGGAGTGGCACAACGGTGGACCCTTTGGCTTGCATTGCTTTGCAGAAAGCTGCTGTGTGTTGTCCCCATGCACGGGCATTGGCTTTTCTGCCAGGGAAAGCACGAATGCCTCACTGAACCTTTCTGACCAGCAGTTATTTATGGTGGTGTAAAGCTTGTTCATATTGGGATAAAGGAGCAAACTGATTTCATGGAAAGGATAACACTTGCTGCCCTTGCCTCAGCTTCTGTGTGTTTGGCTGAGTTCCTCTGGGCTCAGGAGGCCCCAGCCCGCAGGGATTGCACCAGGATGCTGTTTCGGGAATGCAGTGTAGTAGACAGGATTTACGCTCCATGGAGATGGCTAGAAAGCCATTATAAACCCATTTTTACCCACACTCCACTTGGGCCTCTCAAAGGTGATGCACACAGAGATGATTCTTGTAGCCACTGATATGATCAGCTGACCATGGTATTGAAATGTAAACGGGAAAAGCCTGATGGAGGACAGTAAAACACCAGACAGTGCACCCTGATATGCACCCGTTTGCCCTACAGTCTGTGTGTACCTGTCTTGGCCAGGGCTGCTGCACCCAGGAAACTGGGCCAGTGGAAAACAGCTGAACAGAGTTATTTACCTGTTTATTTTTCTGCAGGTGAGTTGGGTTTTCAGAGGAGTCTCGTTAGAAACAGAATGTGTAGGTAACTGGAGAGAGCAGGAGGGAGAAAACTAAGCTGTGAGCTAGCGTGTTCCAGTTGCATTGCTGCCAAAGTCAGCAGGAGAAGGCAGTAACCTCCTGGTGCATTGCTGGGAGGAGAAGCTGCGAGGGTTTTGCCTTCCCCTCCCCACGCGGCAGTTGCCCAGCTGCTCGCGTAGCTTTCGGGGCAGTAGGTATTTAGGTGTTAAAGATGGGCCCGATGGGGTGTGTGACTTTGGGCACCTACTCTCTACTATAACTGTGCCCTGCTCTCAAGGGTACCAGCACAACCGGTTCATTTCTATTGTGTTGTTTGAGTTGGAATTAATTTGAAGGGAAGGATTGCCTGTTAAAAACTGTTTATGCAAATATCCCTACAGAAATGGAATTTTTCTTCATGGCGTGGCTGCTTTTTTCCTGCAGGTGTGGTAGAGAGCCCGTTGTGCACCGGGATGCTTTGTCCGGGCTTGCAGGAAACCCCAGGACCTGGCCGTGCCCCTGCCCCAGGAGCGGGGGGCGAGCGAGCGGGGGGCTTGGGCAGGGTCCAGAAACCGGCTTGGTTAGCAGCAAAACGAAGGTGGCATTTTCCTAACCCGGGCTGCCCTGAGCTGCTAATCGGGGCTTCCAAACCCCATGTTTCCTCCTGGGGGTGTGCTGCCCCAGGCCCCCCGCACCCTGCCCCGGGCTCCCTCCAGGGCAGGGGGTCTCTCAGTTCAAGATCTGATTTCTTACACTTTCACTTCCGTTTTTAGTAGTTACAGCTTCAGAGGTTACCTTACAGCCCAGCGAGTAATGACGTAAGGGCTCAGTGTGGGTACGAAGGCAAAACTGGTCTGTTGCGTGGAAGTGCCTTTGGTTTGGTGCTGTGTGCAGGACCGGGCTGGCTCCTGATGTCCTCTCTTAGACTGGGGATTAAAGACACACATGAAAAAAACTGTATGAAAAATGCCAATGCCACATGAATTGTTTTCAGACTTGAGAGAAATGTTTTTTTCTCTCTCTTTTTAAATCCGAAACTTCTAGTTTCGGATAAAAGGCTTGTCTCATTCTTTGTTTTACTAAGAGCCAAATCTCTTGCCTTTTTCTAGACAGGGTTGTTAATAATGACATGTAAGGGAAGAAGGGAGGCTTGTTTGCTTGCTTTGGGCTGTTTGCTCAGTTCCTTCCCTGAAGCTTTCACAGGCATTCACCACCCCAAGGGTACCCCCGGGCTGGTGCTCAGGGGATCTGCGCGGCAGGAGGGAGAAAGCGCGGTTGGCAGCTCTGTGTTCGAGACGCTCCAGTCCGTGGTCCTTGTAGCTCCTTGGCTGTTTAAGCGGGATAGTGTCACTGTGGGGACCCGCCGAAGCCTTGGCCCGGATTCAGCTGTGGCGAGGTGGATGCTCCTCTGGCAGCGCCGTCCCCCGAATCCCTCCGCCGCTGCCGCCGAGAATCCGCGTCAGCTGGCTGTGGAGCGGGGCGAGACGGCGGAGGAAAAGCACCGTGCCAGGGAGCGGGAGCGTCCCGTGGGCACATCGTACCGCGTGGGCTCTCGGGGCTCTGCCCTGCCTATCTCCTACACACGTAACTGTCCATGGAGGCTGAGCCCAGCTCCCCGAGCACCGCGCCTCGGGGGGTTCTGGCCGCTGTCGGGGCTGCGCTGGCAGCTGCCTGGCTGGGGGCAGGTGGGTTTGGTTGGTGTCACGGCCCGCTTGGCTTTTAATAATGAATCCAGGCTAGGGTGTGTTAGATGTGTGTGTGAGTGCTCTCCCAAGGGAAACGGTGCGTACTGTTGAAAAACAGGGTGACAAAGCACTAGAAAATACCTGAGAGGTAATTCTGTGGTAAAGAGGGCTGGGCTTTTAGTGAAGACGGCACATGAATAGTCTGAAGGGGGAAATAAAAGAAATTGGGAGTCAAATGGCCTTCTTAGTGTACTCCATATATGTAGAAGAATTGGATTCTTCTCTGAGGCCAACTTGCCATGCTATATTTGCAATAAACTATTGGGTCTAATCCCAGTTGTGAGGAAAATAATGGGTTTTGTTGCCAAGCATATTTTCTCACTTGTCACAAATCAGTGGGGTGAAACATATGTTAGAGGAATGGCTGTCCTAGGCTGTCCGTTTGGAAGTTCAGCTGACGACACTGTTCTCCTGGACAGATAATTCAGCATCCCCAGAGCAGCCGCTCTCAGCCCAGCCAGGGGTGGTGGGTGGGCTGCACCCAAAGCCCTGGGCTGGAGGCTGGCGGCAGCGGGGCTCGGTCCTGCTCTCCCAGCTGTGCCTGGCCCGTGGGAGCAAGCAGTACTGCCGGGTGAGGAGGAGGAGGAGGAGGGGGTCTCCGAAAGCTTTCATCCCAGCCCGTTGCCAGAGAAACCCCCGCTTTTGTCTCTCCCAGTCTGAGCAGCCGGAGCCTGGCCCTGGCCCCACGGGACCCTACGGCGGGAGGGTGGGGGACGGCGGGTGGGGCGTTCGCGCGGGGGAGGAGGGTGCTCGCCCTCCCGGCTGGCGAGGACACTTGCAGGGGGCCCGGCCGTGGGCCGCAGCTGGTGGGGCTGCGGTGTGCAGGGCTGGGCAGGCTCCCAGCCAGACGGCTCTGTGGGCTGGAGCATCGCTGCGTCCCACGGCCACGGGTTCAGGCTTTCCTGCTCCCTGGCACATGCTTGGCTCCTGTGGTCTCTCGTGTTTCAATTCAGGCTATGCAGCTTCACGGGTCTTAACTATCCTGGGTTTTCCACCGCCTGTTTTTCACCAGTTTTTGCATGTACAGAATTGGGTTTGTTTAATAAGCCCATCCTAAACTTGTCATGCGTTGCCCATATGTGAACTTTGCAACAGGTCCAGGGGCTGGTCCTGGGTCGCGCACATGGTCTCACCTCTCCTGGCAACAGGCTCTGCTGGGACCCAACTGAATTTTTGCTACTGGAGTAAGTGTGCGAGTTGTTGTAAGGCCGTGGTGTCGGGCTGCGAGTGTCGTGTTGAAGGTACAGCAGCAAAAAGTGCCACTGTTTGTCTCGTGGTGCTTTGACCTACAATGGGACAAGCAAAAATAAACGTAGCTGTGAACCATCGCAGCTTCTGCCGCTTCACTTGCAGTTGCTTCCCTCAAGCTTATTTTGTTTTTTATTTAAGATGTTTTACTGTTTATGAAGAAAGTAATTTCTAGAGTAGCAGTACACCACTAATCAGCACTGTACTTCTGCTGGTGTTGGTTTCCACTGTGGTTGATGCCAGTTAAGGAGCTTGGCCCTTATCAGCATTTGGGGTAAGAAGTATTGGAGCCAGGGGTTATTGGAAGAGGGGGAGACTTGCAAAATAACTGCTGGAGAACAAGATTGTCTCACTTATTCCATGTATTGCCAAAGGATGAAATCCTCACTCCATTGAAACTGGTGGGAGTTTTGCCACTGTCTCAGCTGGCGTCAGGATTTCAACAGGGTATTTGTAAATGCCTGAAATTCAGAGATTCTCTTGCCCAGGAGAATATGTGAACTGTATGAGGACACAAGGAATAAGTGAATAATATAAGGAATAACACTGGTAATAGTTGCGTTGATCTAGTGGCATTCATCTAGACTTTAATTGTTATATTTAAAAAATGAGACCATATGGAAAATATCCTTCAGCAAGCTGAGGGTGGGACTGGTTGAAGTAGCGGTGTGTTAACAATGAACTGGAGCCGAGTGTGCTGTCTTCATCTTGACCTCTCCACATAAGCATGTTACTTCTAGTGTGAGTGCTCAAATTGGCCATGGTTTGTCCCAAATAATTTTGTTCTTTGTAAAGCACTGCATCATCCGTGTTGTCAGAGGTATGCTATTTAGATGCGTGTAATCGCTCTCAGGCTCTGTGCATGGCTGCCAGCATTGTCCTCACTAGAGAATGGATGAGGTGAACAGCCTAGGAGAGGAAAAAATGAGACTTACCCTGATCTACTGGCCAAGATGTCAACATCAACTCCAACAACACTTTTCAAAAGTCTTGAAAAGGTTTGAGGAATTGCCCTCACTTTACTTTTTCACTGGCACACCGGTAAGTATCAGTTTCCAACCCAAATGCAGAGCTCCCTCGAGGTATGAGAGTTGGTCTTGCTGTGGTGGTGATCATGTGAACTCCAGTATTTCTGAAGGTCCGAGTTTCCAGAAGTTCAGCAGAAGTGCCCCTGAGAATCAGCTCATCTCAGGACCCTGCGTGAGCCACCGTTGGCGATGTGCTGCATGCCTTAAGCCTGGGGTGCTCGTCGTTCTGCTGCAGAACCTTGCGCGGTGGGGAACAGGGCTGAGCCACAGCCAGTGGGCACATGGGACTGGGCACAGCGTTGCTGTCTCCCACTGGTGCAGAACTGTGGGTGTCCGGCGTCTTATATTAAGAAAGCAGCCAAAAAATACCTTTCCCTGGAAATCTTTCTGGCACTTTGTTGCAACAGACTTCTCCGTTGACATCGAGTGCTGCCTTCACGCGCTGACACTGCGGAGGCTGATGCCTGGTAGAAAACGTCGTCTGAGCGACTGTAAATCTTTTGTATTGGAGGAGGAACAGCACCTAATGTTTCTGTATGGAAAGGATTGCTTCCTTCATGTAGCTCTTTGCAGTTTGCTGCAGAAGCACACTGTTTTGCTGCAAACCACACACACAGAATTTCAGCCAGGCCCAGTGTTGTAGTTGGGTTGTAGTGACCATAATGTCAAAACATGCTGCCTCTGAGCCCCCTGCCCAGCCATAGGCTCGTAGGGCTGCCGGCTGCCAGTTGGCCATCCCACCCAGCCGTTGGCCATAAGCAGCACCGTGTTATCATGTTCACAGTGTTATCGACTGCCACTGCCAGAGTAGCTACGTCTTCTCCCAAGCCTCCAGTTTGCTGACCCAGAATCTTACTGATTTTTCCAATTTCTCGCCATTTTCTTCATGGCGAGTTTACATCTCTTTATCTTATACTAATATTCTTTCTTCAGTTTTAAATTGCTCCCTTCTTGGGTCTGCTACCCCATAGACAGCGGCTGTATATGCTCTCAACTGTTGTTTTCCTGAGCTGGCTTTTGAATAGCTCTGTCAAGTTTTGGGGTGGTGGTTTTTTTTTTTGGCTTTTTTTTATTGTTGACTTTTTTTTACCCTGCCAAAGGCTGAATGTAAAATGTTTTTCTCATCTCTGTGCGGTCTCTTACACTCATGTACCACATGGCTGTTGGCGGTAAGAGGCTGTTTGCAGTGGGTTTATCCATGCTTGAGTCCGTCAGCCTATGCACAGTGCTCTGTGTCACGGGGCTTGTGTCATGGTGGTCCTTCTGTGTCCCCCCTGTGGCACTCGGTAGCCTTTCTCCAGCTTTCAAAGGGATGTGAGCATTCTTGGGGGTCTTTGACTGGCGAGGCACTTCTGCAGTATTTGGGATCTCGGATTGACAGTGGGACCCGTCGTTGGGGCTCTTCAGGGCCACGCTCCCCTGCGTTGGGCCATGTTAAACGTGGTCCTGGAGGCTGCGGTGGTTGCCATCCTGCCCGCCGCCCCGGGGAGGCTGCTGGGCCCCAGGGCTGGAATGCGTCTCCTCGGGAAATCTGATCGCTGCCGACATCTCACGTGGTTATGTGCATGGCCTAAGAATAATGAGCAGTCATTGGCTGCAATATGGGCTAATTGATTTGAAAATATTTACAAAAGCCAAATCCCCAGATCTTCTGATTACAGATGTTCCCTCTCCCGGCTGGATTAGCAGTCCTGCAGCCCGTCTTGAGCATTGTTGCTCTCCTTGGTTTGCCAAGGAATTTTGTTTTCTCCAACATTCCTGCCACTGTGTTTCAGAAGAGCTGAGGAAATCATATTTCTTGCATTTTCTACCTCTGATTCTGCATTTTAAATAACAGGACTGCTCACAGTGGAAACTCCTTTCTTATGAACAGAACCAAGCAAACTGGGACAAAAAAAGCAGCAAGTCTTGATAGCCAGTTGTCCAGCAGAGCTCAAGGAGACTCGAGGAGCTTTTTAGCGTCTTTGTAGGCTTTGCTGCATGAACTTTTCTGTTCCCAATTGCCTGTGCTTTGGGCTTGTCTCACTCCAGTCATTTCTAAAAGCCAGTTCTTCACGAGGCATGTCAGTCGAGTGCCTGGAGATGACTCCCCTCCCTCCAATGACAGAAACACAATTAGTCATCTCTTCCCGTGAGTGTCCTCCGCTTTCTAGCTCTGTCTTCCAGAGTTTAAGATTTTGGGGTCAGGTGCTGAAGAGATATTTGTCTAACATGGAAAACGTAATTGGCACTCAGTTAAAAGTTATAATTAAAGGCCTGTTAATCCCCCCATGACGGACAGGACTGATGCAGCTCATGCTGATGCTGCTGGCCCAAAAATTGCTGGCAAGCAGTGCTGGTAAAGACGGGGCGGGTTTCTGCCTGGATTCTCAGCTGGTGCCCATCAAGGTGGCACCCTGGACGTTAGCAGACGTTGGGTTTGGGTTCGCTGGGGATCCACTCTGTCTCCTGTGTGCGAGCAGGCCGGGTTAGAGGGAGAGAGGGATCAAGCAGCAAATGGTGGCTGCTCCGTCGGTGGGGCCGGTCTCCAGCTCCGCTGCGCAGGTGGGAGAAAATGGATATCCTCCAAGTGCTGCTGCCCGTTCCCTAGGCAGCAGGCACGAAGGGCGGAAAAAGGCTTTTCTGCCTGCCTGTATTTTTTCATAATTATGTGAAAAGGCTACTTAAGAGCAAGTTCATTTGAATTGAAAGGAGGGTGCCTGTTAAATGCAGCAGCAAAGTAACTATGGAAGCAGGGGAGTGACAATGCCGGCGCTGTCAGGGGCTGTGGTTGTGAGCGGCTGGCTCACGGAGACCTCCGGAGTACTGAAGAATGTAGTTTTCTCTCTTACTGCTTCTGTCTTTGCATTAATGATGCCAGCAGCCCTTAATTTTGTTTTCTACCACAAACCATTTCCATTTAACATATAGCAACAGCTCCTGGGGTCAGTGGCCATCTCCATCTGTTTGTGTGGCTGCTCGTAGCTGAGTGGCTTTAGGGTCATGGCTAGCGGGCTGTCCGTGTCTGGAGATTCTGCCCTTTGCCTCTGCGCGCTTAGAGGGGAGGGTACTGCCCTGGCTGAACTTCTGCAAGGAAATGTGAACGTGTCAAAGCAACGCGTTACGGGAGCAGGGGAAACAAAAGAAATTCTGTTGACGAAAGTCAGGATGTGCCTTTCTGATGCCTGGATGCCCAAGAGCGTCCTCCCCCTCCTCTGGGACTGGCGTGCCGCCGTTGAGTCCTCCTTTGTACGGGGACTCGGGTGAGCCAGCGCACGAGGGACGATGGAGGAGAGGGAGCTGGGTCCTGCCTGGCTGACTGGGGCCGGCGCTGGGCTCACAAGCACGTGGCGAGTGTGCAGGAGGCGGTGACCCTCACCAGCTTGCAGCAGAGGCTGCTGGCTGCGGGTCTGATGGGTACAAACTGCAAATTCCTGTTGCTTGGAGCAGGGGGTGGTGAAAGCTACGGGAGCGGTGGCGAGTGTCTGCGTTTGCTGCTGCTGTCTGAACTGCTTTGAATGACCCCTGTAAGAGTCAAGGAGAAGTTTTTGTGCCAGATACAAAGATCACATAAGCAGTAGTAGCTCAGATCTGGAAAAAAATGGGAAGAGGTAGGAAATTGAAAAGATTGGAGAAACGTTATTGATATTCCTTGTATTTCTGTGCATTGTCAGGGTTGTTATGAGCTATTCTGGAGACCGCCTTGAGTTGTAATCCACTGTGGAAAGAGAACTAGAGATCAAATCTGTGTGGTGTGTTGTTGGTGGGTTTTTTCTTTTTGTTTTTGGTTTTGGTTTTTGTTTTTTTTTTTTTTTAAAATCTGTATCAAACTTGCTCAGGAAAGCAGAGAGCTGTAAAGCAAGTCCTGTGTTGGCACCAGCAGGAGTGGGAATGTAAAATCCATATGGGATGCAATGAAATTTCCACTGACCTTGTGTGGGAAGGAAACACTTGTCGGCAGGGGAATGTGAAGGTTTTAAAAATGTTTTGTTATGAAACTGGTACCTTTGTATCCTGTAGGAACATAGCAGTGGGTTTTCAGGAGGCTTAATTCAAAGGCGGTTAGTCTTTGCCACCCTCGGCTCCAGTGAATGCTATTGTTAACTGCAGAAGTTGGGGCTACAACTTCAAAAGGGGGTGCACATGAAGCAGTGCTGTAAGGTAGCAGGCATGCCGTACCCCGGGAAGCCGTTCTGATGAGCTCGGTGGATGACAGCACCAGCCTGCCATCTCGCATCCTGGTCTGCTCGGGTGGAAAGCAAGGGGGCTGTCGGAAGCTATGACTGCGTAGGTGGTCGTCTCCTGTTGATGCCATAAGGCATCGCAGCTCTTGCACAGCACAGAGCCCCTGAAGAGCAGTCTTCCTGACGAAATCAAAGCTGCAGTGCTGCATACACGTGATCTTTCTGTAAAGCCTAGACTATTTTTCAGCAAATGCTGGAGTCCCAGCTACCAAGGACTGGACCAGCTTTCAGGTGTGATGACCAAGTATTGCTTTCTGGAAGTTCGCTCAGCTTCTCCAGGGGTTCCTGTGCATCTCTGTAGCAAAACCAAGGTAAATACTGCTGTGTGGCATTAAAGCATCCTTCCTCTCTCCCCAGAGAAAGTGCCATTGCAAGGGGAGCAAATCTATTTTCTGCGTATGAATGCAAATCTGAAGAGGGGATGGAGAAGCAGCGTTGTTTGTGAGGTGTGCAGCTCTGTGTTTTGGCTTGGTGCTGGATACCACGGGGATAGGATACTGCTTATTTTGATGCAAGAGTAAAGAGCAAGGCACTCTGACACCAGCCATTTTGAGAGAGACTTCCTTTGCAATGAGAATTTAATTTCTTTTTCTCCATTCTTTTAGCAGCCATGTTTTTTTTTAAAAAGGGTATTTCTAGCATTGTTTGTATAGTGGAATTGTGTTTCATTTCAGGGTGTTCTGCAGCTCAGCTGTGAATGAGGGCTGATGTTTGTACAGCAGATGCCCCAGGTCGCAGGGGAGCCCTGGCCATGCGGCACCGCTTGGGTGGAGGCAGCGGTTGTGCTGAGCATCCCTGCTGCGCATCGCCCTTCCTCCTCTGCCCGGGGCCTTGGCCATTCTGGCTCCTGTGTCCAGCGTCCCTGTGTCTGCAGATGGGATGAATGTAGGTCAGAAATGAGTTAGAGTGCTTTGGCTACCGCAGGGATGGTTACACAGTTATCCAGACAGACTTAAGGAACGGAAAATAGCTTTGCTAGTGGCCAAGTGCAGTGTGTTGAGTCCCTCACCAAGACTCTGTATGAGCCTCAGATGCATTTTTATGAACAATTGTGCTATCCTCTCGTAAAGTATCAAGAACATAAAGGAAGTGCTGTAAAAGCAGTGCCCACGGAGGATCCCACAGAAGGTGACTGATTAACTTTGGAGTTTTCAGCATTCATTATTTCCAAGGAGCTTTTGGTTTTTAGGTGACCTTCACGCAGCCTGCAGCCTCCAGTCCCTTTACTGCCATTGTTAAATTACCCAGTAATGAGATTGCTGCAGGTGTCCCTGTTCCTGCAGCTCTCCCAAGTTCACCTGTCAGGCTGAGAGTAGCTCAGTCTTGCACAATAGTTGTTCTATGAAGAAATGTTGAAAAATATCAGATTCTTATAATGGCAATTTTAACCTCCTTCACGTGGGATCCTCGCAAATTTAAAGAGCTTGAAATTGTCCGTAAGTCTTTTGTGATTTCAGTCAGTGCTTTGCATGATCATTACTTAATAATTTATCAGTTCAGCATCCAGTATGGAGTCATGACTGGGTAAGACCATACTGTAGCTATGAAGTTGTGGGACAGCCTGATGCTGGCAGGGGACTGGTAGGGCTAGCCTGCTTTCTGTGTGTCTGTGTGTGTGTCTGTATTTTATATATATATACATTTTTTTATGTATATATGCATACTCAAGATTATTTCATGCATTGGAATGACAGTGCTGTATTGTCATGGTTCAGGTCATTGAGCTTCCCAATTACGATGCAGTGATTTCATGTGCGTGTTCTCAGGCAGTACAGGTATTTTTAGTTTGCTGTGGTTCTTGCGGGTAAGTTACCGTTTGTCATCTTGCCATGCTGAATTTGCAGAAGGAACCAAGGATGAGGTCTAGCCCTCTTGCCAAAGAGCTTTACCAATTTTAGGACTTCCTTCTTAGTACAGGCTGAGTCTTCCTGTCACGTAGACAGCGACAGTTCAGTGTGCTGCAGCATCGCACCACAAGTTTAAGAAAGTACAGCTCCCGTTGTTGCAGAAAATCCAGGCAGAAAGTCACCAAGAGCCTGCGTTTGCAGTCCCCTCCTGGTAATCCTTGTAGGCAGCCAAGCACCCACTCGCAGTGTGGGAGGGCTCTGCACCTCTTGCAGAAGGTGCCCGTGGTCCGGCGGGGCTGGCAGCGCCCGGGGTTCCTGCTGTGATCGCCGGCAGCCGGAGGAGTCCCCTGGGAGCTGCTTCCTCCTCTGCCTGCCAGGCCGGCGCGGGCTTGCCAGGAGTGCGCCGGAGCCTGCTGTCCTGCGGCAGAGCTGCATGGCGAAGCGTTTGAACTAAAAAAGCAGCCACAAATACCTGTCGCCTGCCTTCCTCCTGTTGTGTCCATGGGCCTCTTGGCTGACAGTGGAGCCTGAGATGTGCTGGGGAAAGGAAACTTGGGGCTGCCCGTTTCAGTGAGCCCTGATGCACAACGTCTCCAGTAACCACAAGTTGTGTTTCTCCTGCGTGTGTGTGCATACTTGGTGGTGTGCACGTGCTTCATCTTGTTTGGTGATGCACTGAGTTTGGGAGCTGACTGTTAATGCATTGTAAGCTCGTAAGGTGATGGAGGGAAAGCTGTGACCTGTGGCCTGGACGCTGTCTGAGCTGGGACGTGATGCTAGTTGAAATGGTAAGCTTTGGTGCCACCAAAACCATGTTCTTTCCCCTCTTGCTCTCGTGTCCTCTGTTGCTCCCCTACCTTTGCCTCCCAAAAAGGGCCAGAAGTTTGGGTGTTTATAAATCAGTCAAACTTGATGTTTTAAGAGCTGCCTGTCAGCTTAGATCAGATGCGGGTCTGGTCCGTCCCATTAAAAAAAGAAATGGCTCACCGAGCAGTGAGGTGTGGTGCGAGTGTCTGGGTGCTGTAGTGCTGGGCTGTGGGTGCTGCGTGCGCGCTCGGGGGGCGGCTGGCTGGCCCAAGGGTTCATTGGTTGAGCTCAGGATTTGCCCTCTGGGTTGCACAGTTCTGCAAGACCGTGCAAGGAGGCTGTAGGGTACTACTGAGGTAGTACTACATAAATGGAAGTATCATTTTCTAGTTTCAAAAAGCTGTCAGGGTTGGTCTCTGTGTATTTATGCATTTGTTTATTTTGACAAAGAACAAGGTTTTAATGTGAGACCAGTGAATGAAATTCTTCAGCTCTCACTTGGAAAAGAAAATCTGTTGGCTTTAGCAAGCCTTGAATTAAAACCTGAGGCTCGTGAGGGAGCCTGCTCTAGCAGCGCTTATGCGATTTGCTCTGAGAGAAGGAAAGACAACCCTCCTGGCCAGTGTTTGTTGCTGACTTTGTATTTTCTTTTTCTCCTCTCTTCTGTGCATGCAGAAATCCGAACTCAGCTGGTCGAGCAGTTCAAATGTCTGGAGCAGCAGTCGGAGTCGCGCCTGCAACTGCTGCAGGACCTGCAGGAGTTCTTCCGCAGAAAGGCTGAGATCGAGCTGGAGTACTCCAGGAGCCTGGAGAAACTGGCTGAACGATTCTCCTCCAAGATACGCAGCTCCAGAGAGCACCAGTTCAAGTAAGCAGGTGTTTCCTGGGGCAAAATGTGCAAAATGATGGACCAGAGACTGCCTCGAACACTAGATGTTTGTTTGTTTGTAGCTGCACAGTCCGAAAGTGGACTAAACTAAATAGCATCAGTGGTGACCTTGTCTGTCTTATCACTGTGCGGGGTTCACAAAAAGAACTACAAATGTCTGTTTCCAAGACTTTCACCACAGCATTACTGACCTGTGCTGCCCGAATTAGACTTATTATGCACTTCTCTGAGCAGTACAATAAAAATATGAGTCGGGGACTAGGAAGGAGTGAAGCTCCTTGATTTTTTTTTTTTTTTTTTTTTTTTTTTAAGAGGCTTGAATTCAGTCATTGGTTTGATTGTGCAAATAATGTAGGCCCAGTTTATAAACACTGGTTTCTGTATGTAGTCCAATCCTTAGATGTCAGAGTGCTTCACATTGCACACAGATCTGCTTACAAGGCTCAGACTTGGAAGCAGTTTCTGGAAATCTAATTTATTGCAGTTTTTTTAAATGAAGTATGTATGTTATCTGTGCACACACCCGTACAGTGTTGAAGCTAGGCAAATCCATAGTGGAAATACTTTGAAACAAAGCTTTGAAATAGGAGGTATGAACTGGATGCTGGAATTGTGTGAAACTCAAACTGATGATGAAAATTGTAAAATCCATGAATGCGTGGACGTGTGCAAGTTTTCAAAAGCAGCCTCTTTTCAGTTCAGCCACACTCTCAAGCTTGGCTAAAACAAAAAAGATCTGGGGAAAGAAAAAAAGAAACAAACTTGAGGCAGAATTTAAGTCTGGAGGTGACTGTGTTTTGCGGTGAGGATGTGTAGCTTGTGCCATTACGCTGGCTGGTTGGCAGCCGTGACTTCAAGGCTCCTGTGAACACCACTGTCCCGTCGCTGTTGGAGGAGCTGGTCCCTGCTCGCCGGGTGCACTCGAGTGTGCCTGGTTGGAGGTGTCAGGCTGGGCTCCTCAGGACGATGCTCAGAGTTCGCACATGTGTGTTGGGAGGGTTTTCCTCCGTGCTGCTTGTTGTGTTCCTTGCCATGACCGGCTCTCCCCGGTGGTCTCTCGGGGCGCGGGGTCTCTCTGGGCAGTGCGAGCGGTGCCACCGAGCTGGGGCTGGCAGGCTCTGCGCCCCGGGGACCACGCAGCAGCACCTGCAACATGGAGATAGGTACTTGTCCTGACTGCTTTCCATGCAGCATGTCAGCTGAAGTTCCCCACCTTCGCCTCCCCTGGCTGTAGCATTTGTCTCCGTTTCTTCTTCTGACAGCGGTGACCATGAAATAGTCTCCCAACTGGGATTATGCCCTTTGCTCAAGGTGAAACTAGTGTCATTCAATTCAATGGCCAAAGACTACAGCCACTGTTTAGCTCCTTTCCCAGAAAATTGAGGGGTTTGCCTGTTTGATGCATTAGCCTTGCTAGCCCCTGGCTCTTTACAGTCTTTTTCCTTCTCTAACCCTTTGTGATTTTTTTTTTTTTCCTGTTTCAGCTGCAGGAGCAGCGATTTCTGCTGTTCCATTACTAAATCCTATTTATTCCATATTACTAAATCCCATTTAATCTGTTTACTTGGTCTCTCCAGTGAGCAAAGCTTTACTGTTGTCTTATGCAAAAGTCTGCTGAAAATGAATTGCCATTCAAATGCTATCTGTTCCTTTTGCATCTGACTATTGCTTGTCAGTTGTGTGGTGCTGGGCTGGTGCTGCTGTATCATGTGTCGGGGATAACTGTCCTGGGGAAGGAACTGGCCAGTATGGGCTTGGGAAGGTGCTCTTGTTCAGAGATGGAGCCCACGAAGGCTCGTTGTGTGTGTATGCCTCTCCCATCAGCCGAGAGCAGTATTGTGGTACTGCCATTGCATATTGTGCTTGCAATATTGGAAGGATGCTGTTGTGCAGTATCTGCAGGTGACAATGATTCTCCACCTTCATAAAACACCTGGGCACGAGTGCCTGGTGGTTTGTGATGGCATTGGTAGTGTTACTAGGGTCAGCTTGATTTCAGTGCACACTTCTGCCGAGTCCTCACTATTTCACTCCATGTTGAGAGAGACTCCCTTAATATATTTTTTTTCCAGGCTGCTTTGTACCTGCCCTTTATTAGGTTCATCTGCACTGCTTCCCCAGCTTGCTCGTGAATGTCATTATTCAGAGGAGGCTGTTGACACTCTTAAGAGATACGGTATCTTCAGCTCTTCCTTTGTCCCTGTGTGGCCATGTGCAGCAGGCTGTGGCCCAGCCCTTAATAGTGGTAATTGCTGCGGTGCTGCTGCTGGTTCATGGTGATTGCGGGTTGACAGACTCATTCATGCTTTTGTATGCAGTTGTTTTGTCTATACCTGCAGCGATTTTCTGGAGTCACCGTGCCTTCCTCTCCATGGGTTCAGTGGTGAGGTGGGCTGCACCAGCCCCAGTACCACGGGCGAGAGCATCTTGGGTGAGGAGGAGTATGTGTGCGAAGGCTTTGGCTGCACAGCGTAGCTGTAGCGAGCGTGGGCTAGCTTTCTGGTTGCAGGACTTCTTGGGAAGGACAGTCTTGTTTGAGCACGGGGGGTCCGAGGCCCGTCTCCATCACGGCCGCGTTGCCAGCGCTGTTGGTGCGCGCAGGCTGCCGAGCCCGGGTGCGCAGCAGACCTGGCTCCCGTGTGCGCAAAGCGGCGGGCGCTTCCCCAGGCATCTTGCAGGTGTCTTTAGGTGCTGGGAGGGGAGAGGCCTCTGGGGCCTGAGCAGGTCCATCAGGCACGGCTGTCGGCACATGGGGAGACCTGCCCAGGCAGGATGGTGGCAGGGGAGGTCTCCGCCGAAAGGGGCCGTTTCTCTGGAATCAGCAGGTCTTGTAGGAAAGTGTTGGTTTGACCAGAGAAAACACTGTAGGTGAAACGTTTGGAACAAATCACTTGGCTGCCTCATTTAGAGGATCTATCTCAAAGTGGCTCAGTTGGACAACGTGAGACGTTTTGTTTCAGTTGTATCATTTCTGGAAATTTTGATCCACTTTTGATTAATTTGCCTTCAGTACTAAAAGCAGTACATGGAGAGCAGTGCAGGTTTCTCTCAGTGTTGAGGTGGAACATGTCAAAATTAGTTAAGCTCTAATCAAGCATGAAATGTTTGCTGAAATTTCCCTCAAAAGAGAGTATTCCTGACCACCCCTGGCTTCCAGGTGAGTCAGGGTCTCGGGATGCCCCTCGGCAGGGTCTCGCCCAGCGGAGATGGGTAGGAGTGAGCTCGCTCTGAGGATGCTGCGTGGCTCCCGGGGACTGTTCAGGTCACCCGCCCCGACGCCTGCTGCCGCTCACGGCAATCTCTTTGTTGTCTGCAGCGCAGTTGGATTAAGACCATCGTAAATATTCAGCATACATGAATGTATTAATGTTGTGCACAGACGCTTTGTGTTAACGTTGGATGCAAAACATTTTCTCCAGCACTGTTTAGTGGACTAAATGCAGTGCAACAGATTGTGTGGCAAATGGGTTCTTTCTGAAATGGAAGTGACAGCTGAATGAGTTTCGCTTCTTTTTTCCACTTTGCGCTATTATCTCCCTTGCAAAACATTGAAGGGATTGCCAGGGATGTCTCTTCTCCTGTACCATCTTCTAGAGCACGCAGTTTTGGGAAGGGTCTGGTTGGGGGTCTGATTTGGTACTTGTGCTCATGTGCTGCCGGACGTCCCTGCGGGGAAGTGCTTGAATGGCTGAAAGAAACTCTGAAAGAGGTTCCTGGAAACTGGAGCAGGGCCACAGATGGGTTCCCAGCCCAGCTGGGGCAGGGGACCAGCTCTCGCGTTGTCTTCAGCTGACTTGCACGTTTTCAGGTCCTTCAGAGCTGTTGCCTGTGTTACTGTAATACCGCTAACTGACCTTTTGCAGACCACATCTTTTTACAGCACAGGTATGGAGCAGTGGACCAGAAAGTGCGCTGGGTGCCCCGAGAAGTTGAGGTAGGGTGGAAAAAACAAGCTGTGTAGGGCAGATTTTATACGAAGAGCCATATATATGTGTATTGAATGAAGCACAGGGCTGTGCCCGGGGCCAGCATCAGACCATCCCTCTCCCCTGCACAGAAAGCCTCTGTCCTGCCACCAGCAGCTGTGGGAGGCTGGTAAGTAAGGACGAGAGAGGGCAGCTTGGGGCAAAGAATGGGAATTACTTGGCTTGATTGAAACCCTTGTGTATAATATTTAGACTGAGAGCTTCTGTGTTGGCGGAGGTATTCAAGCACCTTTCCTGCACCAAAGAGGAGGTGCCGCTGTGGTCAGCCGGCGGGCAGTCTGAGCACGGGGTGTCTGCTGGGTCGCACCGCCATCCCTGTCGGGGCAGCAGCTCTGGGCCAGCACCCAGCCCCGCACCGATGACCCCGCGGTGT
>NW_009215964.1:712-10889 GCF_000690835.1 Fulmarus glacialis | reverse complement strand
CCCCGGGGTGCTGCCGCCCCCCCACATCACTGCACGCACCAAATATGTGCACAGGGAGCAATTATACTCTTTCTTTTCTTTCATGCTGTGGACGTTTGTGCGCAAGGCACCCCCGCCCCACAACATGACCATCTACTTCGGCTCCGCGTACGTGGCTGTCACCCGGCCCTTTGTGGAGTTTGTGCTGCAGGACCAGCGCGCCATCGATCTATTGGCATGGTCTGAGGACACCTACAGCCCCGACGAGCACTTCTGGGTGACACTCAACAGGATCCCGGGTGAGTACACCTTCACTTTTGTTTTCTGTAGATACACACATGCACGCACAAGTGTGCACATGCACGCGCACACACAGACTCCTATATCTGAGGCTGATTTTGACAAAGCCTAGATGAAAAATTTAATCGGATCATAATTGATATAAAAGGCTGATCTATCAAATAAGTTTACTTGCCCTTTCTGACCACTGAGGGAGACATGACTGCGCCGTGCAGGATGTGCATTACCGTTCTGCATCTGAGCAGGAAGAAGCCCAGGGGATCTAAGCTCAAATTGAAATCCTTGGACATTTCAGCTGATTTAAGCCTTTTACCTGTAAAAATCGAGATGAAGAAAAGAGAAGGAATAAAGATTAAAATATGTAAGTTACGTAAGCATTGTACTGAAGGTGTTTTCTACAAGATGTTCATTTTGCTGGGGCGAATTTTATTTTTCCACAAATAGAAGTCAATTCCTCCCTCTCTATCTATTACTCCAGAGACAGAAGTTCTGAGTGCAGGCTCAAATCTGCTTCTAGTCTTCACGTGCTTTTCTGTGGGCACACACACATGCACACACACCAGCTCTCCCGTAACACCTGCAAAAACCCCATGTACTCACAACTACTGCCTAAACTCCATTGTACAAGGTCAAGGATTTGTTCAGAGAAACAGAATCAGAGCCAGTATTTTCATCTTCACCTTATGTATTTACAATTAGTTTTACCTCGTTCATACAACTGGGAAAGGGTCAGAAGATGCACAGGACTTCTCCCACATGTACATTGATTTTAGAAGCACCTGCTAGGACTTTACTGCTCCCGACTCTCTAGAGCTTCACAGCAGCCCAAAGTAGGGCTATGAGGAATGGAAGCAAGGATAAATTTCTTCTCCTGTCTTTTTTTTTCTTTCTCCCTCTCCCTACTGTAACTTGTGGAAAAGAAAACAAGGAGCAGTAACAGAGAGGCAGAGCATGTCTACTTTAACCTAAGCAGCAGACTATCGGTCCATTTTACAAGGCCAGTCTGCTTTCAAATTATCACATAACTCTCTCTGAGAATAGTGCTTGCTCTTCCAATAACTATATTTCACAACTGGCATGCACAAGATGCACAAATGATTACTGATCGAGATATTCATGGTATAATCATCAGCATATATTATTTGTAGCTAGCAGACTTTTCCAGGAAGCTGGTTGCTGTGATCTTATTGTAGTCCATTGCCTCAGAAGCAATAAACCTGGGACCAGATATGTTCTCCACAATCAGAAAGCTTTAAGATGGTTGCCATTTGTTGTATGGCACTGTGTAGCTTACAGGCTGCATATTTCATTATTTACGTCCATGATCACCACTGTACGCTTTCCAGTGTTGCACATTGGCGTAACATTTTTTTGTGCTTGTTCTCTTTGCATCTGAAAGAGGAATCAAAAAAAGATGAAACGTTTCCACAGTAGATATGTTTCCTTCCTCTTCCTTTATTCCCTGCCATCACTTTAGGGTGAACAAAAGTGGCCATGCAGCTCTGACAGATATACTCAGGGCTTAGGCCTGCTGTTGTCCAGGATTTTGAATCCTAACTTGTAAGCATAGCATGGAGTGTCTCATCTGAACGTATCTGAGTCAGATCCAGAGCTCTGAGCAACTCTGGGGTGAGAAGTCCCTCTCAGTGCACTGTGTTAGCCTGCGACTTGGTTCCTGGCTCTAACAAAAACCTCTGGTCCAAGTTTGGCCAAGCCACTTCCTTTTAGCTTTTGATGCATACAAACGGAGATAATAGTATCAAGCAGTGGTCCAGCTGTTAGAACAAATAGTTGGAGGCCTCCAGGCAAGCGGAGAGATCATTTAAGGACCAGGTTGGATGTACAGCATGTCATGAAAGAACTAAACCAAACTGTAGTTTCAGACAGCCGTGATAATCTCAGTTCAGCTAAAAGATAAAAAAAGACTGTTTGGTCCCCAAATCTTAAAATAGCATGCTTATTACCCAGAGCCATGCAATGAAGACCGAGATTTTTTTTTTTAGCTCCAAAAGGCTAGAGAATTTCAATTCCTATTCAGTTGGTTTTCAAATAACAGTCTTAACTTATCTTTGGTATTTATCTTAGGCCACTTATCTCCACATGACTCCTGTGTGACAGAAAATTCTTGAAAGTCACTTTTCAGATAAGGAAGAGAAGCATGGGGAAATTAAGGGAAAGTATTTGCAAAGTATGTAGGCTTGAAGTGACTGGTCCTAAATCACTTCCCTGGGGTCACACAAGAAGGACACACCACTGCAGTGCAGGTTAGCGGCCATGTCCCAGGCCAGCAGCATAACCACTGGGCCACCTTTCCCCTCTCTGCTCACGTAGAGCAGAAAGCAGGTTCTGGTCACTGTGGGAGAGCTGTGCACCCACAGTCCATACTACTGAGTCCTTCAGGGCAGCCTTACTGAATCCTCTTCCAAGCCAAAATCCTGTCCCCACTTTCATGCAATAGGCTCACAGCATATGCATGACTTCGGATACAAGCAGTCTCAGGTGATAATCCCTCAGGGTACATACCGATATGTACATTGACATACACATACGTTGGTCCGCCAGTAACTTACACATTGTTCTAGTGGGAAAATAAAGGTCAGGAGAAGTAATAGCAGCACTTCTTATTCAGAGACACCAACACGCTTTACAAGGGAGATCAGTGCTGTTATTTCCCATTCACAGAAGCAGGCAGAAAGGGGCAAAATGATATTCCCAGTGTCTTAAACCAGACCATGGGCAAAGCCAGCACTGGTGCACTGACACCTGACTCCCAGTTTAATGCACTGGATTAAACTGCTTTTTCAGAATTGGCTCACCTGCAGAATAACAGAGTGTGGTTGCACCGTTGCTTTTGCACCAGCCCCGTTTCTTTACTAAGGGTGAGGGTGCACAAGATGGCTGAGTGCTAAAAGCTCACTGTTGCCAAAATAGGAAATTTTCTGCTGCTCATCCCTTCCCATTCCCTTCTGCCCACCAGCCCTGTGCCAGGAGCTGTGCCAGTTCAACTCACTAGATCTGAAGAAAAACAATCTTCTTTTTTTCGGAGTCTGTGAATTGAATTGACTTGGTAAAGAATCTGGCCAGCACTGAAGTCAGCACAAATTAAAGCTGGGGGTGAACACGCAGATGTGAACAAAAAGTAGAAGAAAATGGGAAGGAGAGGAGGAACAGGAGCCAGACCTTCCCCTTTCAGTGATGGTGAGCCATAAGCCTGGCTCAAGCCACCTTCTACAACATCAGCACCTCTTTTTTAACATCAGAACTTGGAAGGGTAGGGCAGAAATATTTAAAGGCATTATCTGTGTATTATCAGTATTAACAGTTTCTGTACAATTTTCATCCCAATACAGACAAGAGATGTATTTGGGGAATCCAACACTGCTAGCTGAACATATTTTTGTTATTGCATTTAAGACATATTTCTAGGAAATGAGGATACAGAGATACAAACTTTAACTTTAAAGTCCCATGGGTTATATCACTCTTACAAACTTCGCCTGCCTAAAACTCACATGCTTAGGTCTTCGTGCTAAAGCTTTTACCATAGTAAGACAAGCCATAGCTTTGTCTGCTTGAATCTTCAAGATTATACCATGCACACCCTCCAACTGACAAGTGAGCTAGTCATCCTCAAAGCCAAAATAAGTATGTTAAAAGGGCTAGCCCATATACTGAAGAACAAATGTCATCTGTGTGCCAGAAGTAGTTTACTGCAATATCCTGTAAAAATAGCATCTGTTTTCTACTTTGACCTTTCTGCTAGGTGCTGCTGGCACTGGGCTCATCTATACAGATGGTTCTTCTGTCTTAAATGGTCTGGGTTAACACCAGTCTGGAAAATGTAAAGGAGTTTATTTGCAATCAATCCTTGCCCTGGATCACTACCTAGTCCTATACATGGCTGCGCTGGCAGGACTGAAGGGGCTTGGTGGTTACGGGAATGAACAGCCAGGGTGTTTCAGGGACGGGGAATAAATGTCCAGAGGCCAGCAGTATGTATTTAGGTAAAAGGCTCATCTCCCAGAGCACTTTAACCACCACCCTCATTCCTTCTCTGAACACTGTGACTGAACACACTTGTGCACCTGCAAAGCAAGTCTCTTTCCTACTTCCCTGCACCTGTTTTCCAAGTTTCTTGTTCAGGTTTCATTTTAGGGAATTTCTCCCAAATTCAGGCATGCCAAGAAGGTCCTATTTTATCCAGACCAGAGGGCTCATCACGCTGCTGTTACTATGTGAGGCCTTTCCTGCAGCCCCTTTCGACAGCCACTTGGCAAGTTGGCCTCTGCCTGTCCTCTCTGCCCCGTTACAAAGAAAGTAGAACTGTTACTGCAGCCTGGGAAACCCACCCGAGGCATTGTCTCTTTTACCCTTCTTATCCTTCCCTTGTCCAGCTGCTCTGGGTGGCAGCTGTACTCAGGGTGACTTGCTTTACCGGGATATGTGCAACAGCTTCTGCCTTGTGATGGGGACAGCAGTGTTTTAAGTCGCCGTCTTTAGCTTCAAAACTTAACCAACATGCACGGAGATGCTGTACCACTGAAAACCAAATGATGTCTTAGCTATTTAGTCATCAACAGATGCTGGCAGAGCATCCTCTTCTCCACAGGGCCTCTGACCAGAACCAGCCCTGATGTGCCTTTCACTCTGTTCACTAGTGGATATGAAGGACCTCTTCATTCCCAGGGGCAAGAGTTGCTACATCTGGGGCCATGGCTACAGCTGGATTTAGAAGTGAACTGCAGTCAAGACTCAAGAAATTGGGTGAAGAAGCAGAGAATTTTGGGAACGACTCTTCTGGGAGCACACTGGAAAGGCACAGTGCAGTGTTGCATTGCGATATCCAAGCTGGCCAAATACTACAAGCAGTCTAGGCATAACAAGAAACCCAGCTATCACCAGGAGAAATTGGGTTTTGCAGCTGCACTCTGATGCTTTTGGGGAAGGGTTATTCCTAGCAGGATGCTCTGCCCCCTGAGTTCACTGTGTGGCTCCACAGAAATTGCATCAGCACAACTGAGCAGCCTGTGTAGAGCCATGAACAAGAGGAGCAAGAACTTCAGGAATATGCTTCATGTGGCATTGTCACTGAGGGAGATGGTTGTGGAATTGCCACCACACAACTAGCCGGTGTGCCTCCAACAGGCATTGCATTGCTGCACAGACAGAGCACAGCACTCTGGACCCCAACTTTGCACAGACACATTTGCTTTGCTGATGGTGGTTACACAATTAATGTTTTAGTTGGGAGCAGAAGTGTGCTTCTGAAGTGCTTTCCCTCCAACTGTTCCCTCCTACTGCACACTAATTTTATTATTCAGATAATGATCTTAGTGCACAAGGGCTGTATTCCTTCTCCGATGGAACCAATCCAGAAGATGTGCATTAGCAACACATCTAGTGCACTGCAGCAGCTAAGGGGGACACAAGGATTTGAATCAGGGAATAGCTTGCACCACTGCCAAGCACAGTGCTGGTCCTAAAGGGCACACTGGCTAGTATGTGCCAGTAGAAGACTCCGAAACGTCAAGGCCTCATATTGCATAAGTAGCTAGGCGATGCCTGGTCTCCCACCAGCACACCAGTCTGGTTGGTCCTTCCTTATCTCTACAGCATTTTTCCTGCCTCAATATTCTTTCCTTGCTCTCCATCTTCTGCCATTTCTCCCATGCTGAACTTCTTTGTTCAGCTCTCATTTGTTTTTCACTGTTCCCCTTTCCTGTTGCTTTCCTTACTTTATGGTAAGTGCAGGAGATTGTAGGTTCTGGCACCCATCCAGGATCCTTGATCCTGGATATCACAAAAAAACCTTGCAAGAGAACACTCACATCCAGGCACACTGCTTTTTCTACCTCACCCCAACCCCAGTACCAGTGTCTCCAACTCAAATGCATGTATCACAGGGGAGGGTGGGGACACACTAGGCTACTGGCGGATCACTTGTCCAGGGCATCAGTCTCAGTTTTGCAGAGATGCAATGAGTATTGCCAGTCCCATGTCAAGAGCTGTTAAATCCTTAGCAATTCCCTCAGGCTATGAAATGCAAAAGAAAGTTTGCTGTAGCAACTGGCTATTACAGAAATCACCCACTCATTCCCTGCCCAGTTATGTTCTGGCAACTGAACAAGGCTGCAGACGCATCCTCCCATGCTAGACCAGCCCTTCTAAGCTTCCATGAAAAGACCCTAACATGGGGTTCCTGTCTCTCCCCCAAAAATGCTGACGACGTAGCAATGGTGCCATGTTCAGCAATTCTTTGGTTCCTGTCACTGCAGAGAGCAACAGCCACTAGTCTGGGTTTGTTTGTCCTCGCATGGAGTGCAAGGTGGTTAGCAGCTGTGCCAGCTGTTAGCCACAGTAACGCCCCTCTCTCCCCCGCTCTCATTCTGGCCAGCACAAAATTCACCTGGCCACCCACAGACTGTATGGTCCTGCCTCTAGGATGTGCCTTGGTCATGCACATCCCTCCACAGAGATCATGAGTGGCGCTTTGCAGTCACTTGGTATAAGTGAAGCTGGGGGTTTGCAGGGAAAGTGTCAAGGCAGAACCACTTTTATTCCTGGTTTCTGCAAGAAGCCTGCAGAATGGGGACCGGCTGTTGGTCATATGTCCCAGGTGGGGTGGGAAGGAGCACCATGTCACATTTGCTCTTGTGCCAGTCTGAAAGGGACATTGGGTACACAGCATGCCATCACTGCCTGCTGCAAAACTGTAGACAAACTTTTACATCAGTGTGAACACGAGTTAGTTGATTACCAGAAGGGGTGGCCCACAGTGTCCTGTGCAAGCCCAGAAACCCAGACCACTCTCTGATCTGAACGGGCAGATCACAGAAGCACAGGGTCTCCAGCAGCTTCCTGTCAAGCACAGGCACCTGGGGACATCAGCAACCTCAACCTCTTTGAGTGAGGTTCTTTCTCCTCTGGCCGCTAATCCGACATGGAAATTGGGAACCCATCCATGGAAGATGATTTTGCATTCTAACTTGTGTCTGCTTTTCCAAGGATTCACCCAGGTGTATGCCTACCACAATTTTAAGTGTTTTTGACACAGTTGCGTATTGTGTCTGTCTAAATGCGAAGACTCAGCGTCCCCTCAGCTCTCTCTGAGCAGGATGGAGGTGTGTCCAAAGAAAAGGAACAAAGCTGGAGAAGGGTCTGGAGCACAAGTCTTATGAGGAGCAGCTGAGGGAACTGGGGTTGTTTAGCCTGGAGAAAAGGAGGCTCAGGGGAGACCTTATCGCTCTCTACAACTACCTGAAAGGGAGGTCTAGTGAGCTGGGTGTCGGTCTCTTCTCCCAAGTAACAAGCAAAGGACAAGAGGAAATGGCCTCAAGTTGCACCAGGGGAGGTTTAGGTTGGATATTAGGAAAAATTTTTTCACCAAAAGGGTTGTCAAGCACTGGAACAGGCTGCCCAGGGAAGTCGTTGAATCACCATCCCTGGAGATATTTAAAAGACGTGTAGACGTGATGCTTAGGGACATGGTTTAGTGGTGGACTTGGCAGTGCTAGGTTAACGGTTGGACTTGGTGATCTTAAAGGTCCTTTCCAATATAAATGATTCTATGATTCTAAGGTTGCTAACATATTCATTCATTTTGCAAATGATTGGGAAGGAATGAAAATGATAGATAGTTTTGTTTGCAAGTGGAGCATTAAACCACCCCTAAACTTTGAAAGTATACCTGTGCCATCCTGATGGCAACTCCTCAGTTGGGAGCTGAATGGTAGACAGAAAAATAAGGAAGACAGTTGGCATACAGTATATCTCAGGTAATGGCAGGCATGTGGTGGGTAATGCTGTGAGTCAAGCTAGTATGCTTTCAAGACAGATGGGAGTTGTCCTTGTTAACATTTCACCACAGTTTATCTGAAGCTGTAGTTTCACATCCAAATGAAAGCTGGTGGCTCTCAAGGAACATTTCATTCACATGCCTTGGATGTGGGTGTGAGATACAAGAGTATCTACCAGAAAATTCTGAGTGGTATTGCCAGCACATTAATCAATCACGTTAGCCAATTCCTTATTTTTAAGTTTTTATATGGCTGTTTGCTTGTACAAACAGATCCGTTTTTTTCCAGACGATTTAGCTTGCAGTGAGCTTCTCACTACAGCAACTTAATCCTTCAAAACTACTTTGGTACCTCTCCACCCCACTGTCGTTTGTAGACAGGCTCTTGGAATGACCTTCTCTGCCACGCACACATCATACTAACTTGCACCATTGCAGTTCTGTTCTGTCTGTTAAAATTGTTCCCTTTCCTTAGTTTAGTGCCCACCTAAAGACAGACAGAGAGACAGAAGCTTTTTAATGTGACTCAGACAGTGATGCTAGTTGAATAAGCCATGTTCTAGAAAAAAAGTATTTTGTACCTATGTCTGCAGCATTACTCATATAACTAATCCTTGTTCTCTCATTCATGTTCTCCATTATTTTAATGAGACTTCCTGATTGAGCAAGAACTTCTCACAGGAATAAGGTATAAAAAAACCAAGGATTTTCCTGTGACTGTTATTGAGCCTCATGCCCGCAAAGCTGTTGTAATCTCATCATCAAAACCTTCCTCTTTTGAAAAATCTGCTTGAAGGAAGGTGTTGCAACACAGTAGCAGCAATCACAAATACAGCTCCTTCATGGCAGAATTTTCTGAAAAATTACCCCTGTCCTCTATCCACCATTCAGATATCATAGTTGATCTGAGAAGATATAACTTAAAATAGGGTTTAGTCTCTGTGCAATCCGCAATCATTGGAATTTAAGTACTGCTTTCAATAGGAGCAATACTTTGCTTCACAACCAGTTGTTTGCTTCTCACTAAAACATTACTTAATGATGACGGGATAAGGAAGGGTATGTCTTCAAGAAGTCTTTTTGAAAAGCCATAGCTAACAAATGGGCTTGTGTTCCTTCACTTGATTCTCCTTTATCCTCACAACTATCAGACATTGGTGTAATAGGCTTCGAACAGCACAACCCCTTGAAAAACAGAGAGTAATTTAAGGAAGAATTTTTTTCTTTCTAAATTCTGGCATCAGGTAATGTCTGCCACAACTCATGCATGTAACCGACTAAATTTCAGTCCACCTGCAGTAACAGAGACTTTTATTGACGTTCCCAGATGCTGAGCTGCCAACAGCCCTTGTTTTTGTTAAGGGGGAACTCCAGTCAGGCCACCTAAACCTGTCCCCTCCTTTCAGATGGAAGAACCATGCCTGAACTGGTGCCAGGGTGGGCACGGGCGGTTCCTGCAGAGCGTCTCTCCCGTTGGCTGTCCTTGGCACCCAGCGTGTCCCCACAGGTCCAGCTCACTCCCGCTTCGGGAAGCAGGTGTTTCCTGAACAGCCCTGTAAAGTTCACCTCCTGTGATGCAGGACCGCAACCATGCCAGAGACACTAGAGTTAGTTTATGGGTCAATAACAGCTCAGAAAAACCTCCTTCAAAACATACCATCAAATGAAGCTACTAGAACTGAGACCCTTTCCTTATTATTCGTCAGATGATTCAACACAGGAGGTGCAGTTTAGCTCTCTTATGACTGTCAACAGCCTTACGGCTCAAGGAGATGGCATGCATTGCCTTAATTCAGACCACTGTCTTGAAAGAAGTAGTTTTAAATAAGCTGCTTTTTTTCCTGAGTTTTGTTTCCTTCTCTCCAGGTTCTGAGGTCTGCTTTAAAGCTTGACAATCTCGAGTTTATTCCCCCCCCCCCCCCCCCCCCCATTTTTGCATTCACGTACCCCACTGAAACGAAAATTTATGGTGGCAAAATACAAAATTGAGTCTTTGTATATATTTAAGGAGGGGTGGTGGGTTTTTTCCCCCACTGTTTCAATCTCATCTTGAAAGAAAATCTCTTCTTCTGAGGACTCCCCTATATCTTTACCAGCCATCTC
>NW_009215964.1:328-637 GCF_000690835.1 Fulmarus glacialis | reverse complement strand
AAACAAGAAAACAGACAAACCAAGATTTTAGTGCAAATCGTTCTTGCATGCTCTCTTATGAGCCTGGTCAGACAAATTCTTGTTGCTGTACAGGGTTGAGAGGTGACCGTTTCCATCCTACCCGCATTTGCTCATCAGCTTCTCTCCATCCTCCTAACACTGACAGCTTAATTCCTTGATTTCTCCCTATTGCAGTTGTATAAGATGACAAAAGTTGGAAAAAAACCCAAACAAACCTAATTTACTGTTGGAGAACCTGGAAGGGACTAAAATAGATTGGAGGAACCTGGGAGTAAAGTCCTGCATCCA
>NW_009215964.1:0-219 GCF_000690835.1 Fulmarus glacialis | reverse complement strand
GCGGGGCGCGCGTCCCCTTGCCCCCAGCCCTGCCAGCACCAGACTGGGGGCTCTGTCTGGGAAGGCGCCATGAAGGCGGCAGGTGCAGGGAGCACCCTGGGGCGCTGGGCCAGCTGTGGGCGGTGGCGAGACTGCCCTTCCCAAGTGTGGGAGGCGGCTTGCGGCAGTGCGTTTCACGGGTCAGCCTCGCATTTGTGTCCTCTTGGCGTGGGACCGCCC
>NW_009215963.1:0-3742 GCF_000690835.1 Fulmarus glacialis | reverse complement strand
GGCATACAACGCTGGGGGGCTCCCTACCAACTTCCGCCACATGGGTCGCATGCACTGGACTTCATCTAGATCTTTGGATACTTGTTCGTTGTCCATGTCACTGTAAACCACCTCCAGCATGGCTAATTCTCTCAGGTACTGGATACCTCTGTCCATAGTGGTCCATTTGACTGTACGATATATAACCTCTTCCTTGAAGGGATACCTTTCCTTCGCACCTGACAGTAGTCGCCTCCAGAGGCTGAGGACCTGTGTCCTTTTTCCCATCGCTTTGTCAATGCCCTCTTCCCTAGAAAGGGATCCCAGCTGTTTGGCTTCCCTACCTTCTAATTCCAGGCTATTGGCCCCATTATCCCAGCATCGGAGCAGCCAGGTAACAATATGCTCGCCTGGACGACGGCTGAAATCTTTCCGCATATCTCGCAACTCACTCAGGGATAGGGATCAGGTGGTTTCTGTCTCGTTTATGAGTTCTTCCTCTTCCTCCTCACCTCCTCGTGATGGCTTTTCCATCATTCCTTTCTAAATGACCTGGCTTGTGCTTACAAGATTTTTCTTCTGTACAGGGGCGACAGATACCAGCAAGGGTTGGTCCTCTGGTTCAACTGTAGTACCTGTTGCTGGGGTTTGAATAGCTGCAGTGCCTGTCGCGGGAGCTGGAGTAACTGCAGTGACTGTTGCCGGGGTTTGAGTAGCCACAATGCCTGTCGCAGGGGTTGGAGAAGCTATACTTCCTGTCGTGCGGGTTTGAGTAGCCACCGTGTCTGTTGCCAGGGTTGATCTCTGGACAGTATTCCTGAACAGTTGTTTAACCCTAAACAAGACCTGAACCACATTCAGGAGACATAGCAATATGAACATGCTTGTTTGAACATCCCAAGGATATTCAAAATTCTCAGGGAATATTGTGGACGTCTTCATGAAGAGGATAGAAGAAAAAGGAGTTTCTGGAGATATGGAAGGGAAGGTGAACAAGTGGGAGAAAGTGTCCCATCCTGTCTGCCCCCTAAATTCATTCCCAAGGAGAAAAAGGTATAATTACTAATAGTTTCTAAGAGGTGGTTCCTGAGGTACAGAGATGACGGCAGTGCTGAGTACAGATTAGACTTACAACCAATGATTTTATCACCTCATAAAACATCAGCAAAATGATAACCTTGGCCCAGTTCTGAATAATGATAAACAGCACAACAGGGAACATATACTGCAAGCAAGGTATTACATAACCCAACACTGACAGCCAGCCCCACAACTTTGAGAGCCAATGAATCAACACTGTGACCAATCAATATAATGCATGTTTATTAACCAATTTTGCCTTAACACGCTTTGGTCAGATCTGTCATTATCTCAACCCTTCGAGCCCTACGTTGGGCGCCAAAAAGGACTTTCATGGTTTAACCTGGCAGGCAGCCAAATACTATGCAGACACTTGCTCACTCCCCTCTCCCCCAGTGGGATGGCGAGAGAATCAGAAGGGTAAGAGTGAGAAAAAACTCGTGGGTTGAGATAAAGACAATTTAATAGAACAGTAAAGGGAAAATGATAATAATGACAGAATATACAAAATGAGTGACGCACAATGCAATTGCTTGCCACCCATGCTGACCGATAACCAAGCAGCGATCGCTACTTCCTGGATCACACTTACCATTCATATACTGAGCATGATGTCACATGGTATGGAATACCCCGTTGGTCAGCTGGGCTAGCTGTCCTGGCTATGCTCCCTCCCAGCCTCTGTTTAGTAGCATGGAAGCTGTCCTTGACAGGGTACTTAGCAACAACTGAAAACATCAGTGTGTTATCAACATTCTTCTCATACTAAATCCAAAACGCAGCACTAGGAAGAAATTTAACTCTGTCCCAGCCGAAACCAAGACAAATCTCCTCTTGGACTAATTCTTTTTAGTCAACTATATTCTTCTTAAAGACAGTGTTAGAGAAAACTGTGCAAAACACTTGTCAGGGTTAATCAATAAATCTCTTGCTTGTGTAGCAAAAGCACAGTATCTCCTTCTTTATAACTCATGGACAAGCACACAAACACATAAGACAGCCTTACAGAACAGAAAGAAACATTTAAGGAAAACAGGAAACTGAGGAAAGGATAAATATTCCCACATTGCAAAATTAAACAAATTAATAGAATGACCAAGGAAATTTCACACTAACTGGGCCAGATCTTGCAGCATTGACTCATGCAGCCCTCAAAAACTGGACTTGCTTTGGAGAAAATTACATTAAGAGCCAAATAATTTGCAGTGTGGTGTGTATAAATAAGACAATAGTATATACCTAGATATAACTAATGAAGTTTGGTTAGCAGACAGTAAAAATAGCATGCCTGGATCTCTCCTATTTTTTCACATGGATTTATATGACCATCCCATTCATTTAAATACTTTGGCCTGTTGAAAAATGCAGTCAGTTGTGTTTTGAGTGAACATGGCAGAAACTAGGATTTGCTCATTGCCAGTCAGTATATACGCAAATATATATTGTTCAGGGTTTGACCAGTATTTGGAACATGCCAGTAAATGATGATTAAAGTTACTAGCTCCATGCTGACTTAAAGGGGCTAAGGAAGAAACATAACCTCCTGGATGATAAACTGCATCCCCACAGTTTCTAGCAGAATCATCTTTTGTGAAATGGTCATAAACTACAAGTAAATATTGTGAACACATTAGTATGCAGCAGTCACCAAGATTCAATTTGTAAACTTATCCAAAACACTGGAATTTAATATTGACATATTACCTTTATAAGCTTTAATTATTTTTCAGATGATGTTTTCCTACAGAAATGACCAAAGGATAGCACGTTGCTTGATTTTGCATACCGGTTAGCTAAATTAATTTGGTAGGCCTTGGAGAAAGAGGAGATTCTGCTGCAGGAGGCTGTGCACAACTTTCTGCTCTTTCAGAACTTAGGATCAATAACCAGGAATTGATCCACTTGAAGTTTAATGGAAAGATAAGCAAAATTGATTTGCAGCCAGAGTTCTGGCTTTCAAATATGTAAAATGGAATAGTTGAAGGGAGCCAGGTGAAGTTAACTAGTTTGAGAAGCCCAGGGGTCTGAATGTGAAGGAAGCACAGGACTGATTTCTTTAAGGCAAAGTACAAAGATTATTTGAAAATCAAATCCCAGATGAAAACATATGTTTGTAAGAAAGGGCCGTAGCCTCATCTGATGAGTAACCTCAAAGGATATGAGAAATAAGTAGGCAGCCTACAAAGGAAGAGAATAAAGGACGTGTTAGAAAACAATGCTGAAAGGTGAAGAAGTATATGGAAGTGCAGAGAACAAACAAAAGTCAGGCTGAATTAGACTCTTGAACACATATAAAACAAATAATGCTCTTCAGCAACTTGAATAAGAGAATAGGGAAAGCAGAGGTGATGATCATATGCACTGAGGATAATCATCTAGACACATCTCAGGAACTAAATGAGTTCTGGTGAGGATGATGAGGCTAGACATGTGGGTAATAGCAGGGCATATGGTGGACACGGGGACCTGGAAGTGTACCACTGACATTGTTTTAGTGGCTCAGGCTTCAAAGTGCAAAGATCGTCTCATCTCCACTGGAGAACTTAGCACCCTGAACACCCAGAAGTGTCTGTTGCCAATCTATTGGTAGGAAACACTTGAACCATCATTTGCCTGAAAGCTGTCAGAGTTCTCTGAGTAAATAGAAATATTTAAATACATATATAGATATTTTATATATACT
>NW_009215962.1:33030-33403 GCF_000690835.1 Fulmarus glacialis | reverse complement strand
GGGAGAGGGAGAGGGAGAGGGAGAGAGAGGAGAGGGAGAGGGAGAGAAGGGGGCAGAGGGGAAGAGAGATTGATAGAAAGAAATGGTGAAAGGGCAAAAAGTGAGAAAGGGAGAGGAAGGAGGGAAAGAAGGAAGGAAGGAGAGAAGGAAGAAAGGAAGGAAGAAAGGAAGGAAGGAAGGAAGGAGGGGAGGGAACAATCAAACGAACATCATCTAGCTGTTGGTACCTGACATTGGACTTCAAGTCTGCTGCTTTTGATCATCTGTGAGAGCATTTGCTAGTTACAACATCAGCCCTCTTCATGTAGTTGGGTCATGGTGCAGGTAGCTGCTGTTCCTAGGTGCAGAATAGTGGATTCAGTGGCCCACACGG
>NW_009215962.1:9555-32891 GCF_000690835.1 Fulmarus glacialis | reverse complement strand
GTACAAGAGTGCCTTGGGAAACAGATCTGTTTTCTGAATCTCTGCTTTGTCCTGGCATGGCAGGAGGGGCAGGCAGGCAGGCTGTGTCTGGTGCCTCCTCATACCCCAAGCCCTTGTGAGCAATGGTGCCAAAAGAAATGGCTGAAAACATTGAAGGGAGGTGCACCTTGGGAAAGCAGAGGTACTGGTGGGGACTGGGGGGGTGGGTAGACTGTGGGATGCTCCTGGACAAGCTGAGAGAGTGGGTTTACACATTGGGCATTGCATGACATACTACTACTTTGCAAGCTGGTAATTTTTTTAGATACAGACATGTGATGATCTTCATGGCAGCCACACTAGTGAGTGAAAAGATTATTAGAATTTAAGCTAGGCAGGAAGTTTTCCCATCCTTAACTGCTCTTGGAAATGTTCAGAATTTCCTCCTTTCTTGGTATGTGAACTCACAGTATTCCAAAATACTTTTTAATGTTTGTCTCATCCTGAAAGACACCTGCCTTGTGTAGCCAAAAATCTGGCCTTAATGAAGGATGGACTATGTCCATGCTTCCACATTGCAATACGGAACCACTGAAATCAAAAAAGGAAACACTTAGGATGAACACAGAGAAGATCTGTTTTTCCTAGGGGTGATTAGAGATTGTGGATGAACCATCATGGAAGTGAGGGGGAAATGGGCATGAAAAAGGCAATACAAGATAACCCACAATAGTTCTGTATGTAACTGCATGCACCTTACTCTGTTGTCAGGAGATGTTCTGGGTGTTCAAACTGGTGTTTGGATCATAATTAATCTGTGACAGTACCTAAGAAGAGTATAGCCACAGCTCAGACAAAGGATGATATGCATGTTCCTTCTATTCACAGCATTCAAAAGCAAAGTATCAAACCCATATTAATCAGCTGACAATATGGCACCTCTGTTATCTGTGAGCAACATGTTCTCAGACCTTTTCTGGGGGAGTAGTCACTTTCTCAAGCTTACACTATACTAGTAACCCTGATTTCCCTTTGCTCCAAATCCTTCTCCTTCTTCAACTCCTTCTACCACCTGTTGTCTCTCTTTTTGCCTGTTCTACCCAAAGACCATCCAGCCTTCTCACCCCACTCACCTGCTCTGTAATAGGAGCTCCTCAGCTGCTCTGGTGAGTGATGGAAAGGGCATTCTTAATGTCACATCCTCATCCAGGACCCACTCTCCAGTTCTCTTCCATTGATGCTTGCTGGAAAGATAGGGGGAGTCTAAGCAACCGTGCAATTTTTACATTCATTCAACACCTGCCCAGGTGTTATTTTTTACCTTCTTCTCCACTTCACAGTTAAGTGGTGCTGAGCTATCTCTGGAGTCCCAGTTGCTCTCTTCCTGCTCTCTCTTCTGAAAGACATTGTAAGCGTGAAACATTGTACATACTTATGTGGCAGACTTCTCTATACCATTAAGCTATACCACAAATGCATTGCAAAAATTAACCTTGGAGCAGAGTCAAGAAAGTACAATCAGGAGACAGAAAGATCTTCAGTCCCTCCATGCCTTGGAACATAGGACAGGGCAGTCTTCACAAGTAACTTCTAGCCCCTGAAATGGTAGCTTACCTTTGCCATGGCCAATGTCATGAAGGGCCAAAATTGCCCTGTACCCACTCTGTATGTCTCCCCCTGAATATTTTTAAGTTTCTGGTAGTTATGTTCATCAATCTGTTTTCCTCAAAAATCAATTAATACCTCTAAGTCTTATCTCATGCTCACAGGATTTTTTTTAACTACATAGCACAACAACATGACTTTCGACTAGACACTTCCTGCAGGGAATATTAAAAGCATGCATTTCATTAGTCAAGAGGAGAAAGAGAGGTTTTAATAAGGAAAGTATGTCCTACCATCTCCAGAGTCCAATACCCAGCTGCATCTTAGTGTTGGGAAGTGTTGGGATGAGAAGTCTTGCTCTGAACGATCAGTGTTTCAGCAATTCTGTTTCTTTGGTGCTAACATTCCTGGGAGCTCTCGTTTTACACAGAGGGCAGCAGAAATGCTGCTGTGGCAGAGGCTGGGCATTCCCTGTCAGACAGTTCATCAGGGGTCCTCAGGGCGACTGATCCCTCCAGCATGCTGTGCTCATACTGAGAGCATGGCCAACAACAGCACTTGCAAGCTGCAAATCCCATGGGGAACGTTTCTCAAATAACGTGTTCTACTGAATAATCCATAGATTTATAAGATCTGGCTTCTTTATTTGTTTTTTTCTGGAGATCTTGATAGTTTTAGTTCTTTCTGAAACACAGTTTTATGTGACAAGATTCATGTCTGGCACAGCTAAGTGCAAAGAAGAAAAAATATTGTTCATAGTGGGGGAGTAAAATTGCTTCTGTGAGTAAGGTTGGCAATGGCTGTCTGAAGACATATTTGTTCTTACGTTGATCATTCAGAGACATCTACTCTGCTGTGATAGCAAAGGTGGTGCACCAAGAATAATTTTTATCAATGTGATTAAGAGAAAAATGATTTTTAAATGAAAGCAGCTTGTGGAGCTAGCTCTAGATTATCAGAAACCCCACAGGAGTTGCTTGTGAGTTTTCTGGTTGTGGTGAAGATTCCAGGAGCATTTAAAAAGCCAACAGATGATCACGATGTAAAAAGAGCACAGAAGAAAATAAGTTGATTTTTAGTTGATTTTCCACTACAGATGGATATTCCCATTTTTTTATACAACAGGTTTTGGAATAAATAGAAGAGTAATAATGCACCAGGAATAGGTGGTACTCACGCAATATTGCTAAATTAATTAAAATCTGAAGAAACTGAATTATTTTCTGGGGCATATAACCAGTGCTTAAATCAATGCTAGAGAAATGGCAATTGTAATATTAGGCTTTAAGAGGGACTCAGGAGTGAATCTGAGAATACATCCCAGCATGTGTGATTTCTAGATCAACAGATACTGCTAAAAAAGGAAGAAAGAAAATACACTGCATAAGTACCAGCACAGCTTTTGTAGAATAAAGTCATGTCTTTCAAACCAGCAAGTGTGTGCAAAAAGGTGCAATGCTTACACTGAATCAGTGCTAAGACTGCCTAGCTCCTCTATCACTGCATGTATTGATAGTCACCTGCATTTGGGTGGGGTGTTGTCAACGTGATCTCATCACCTCAAAGGTAGAACAGCAAATGCAACAGTTCACAGTGCAGTGTAATATTGGCTGGAGGGTCATTGTGAAGGTGCCTTTAGATGTGGTAAAGACAAAATTGCACTTCTCTGACTCAGTAAGACTTTAAATCCACACAAGCTGGCCTTGTAGCTTGCATGCTTTTCAGTACTGGCATACCAGCTTTCAAGAAGCCCTTACTTCTCTCACTTTTCTGCCACTAAGACAGGCATGCAAAGCAGAGCAGTGGAAGAAGGTCATTGCTAGTCAGTGCTTTCTGGAAGTATGCCTCCGCTGGAAAAATTCAGTGGCAGAAACATAAGGTTACTGCCACCTATCTGGTTGAGGCCAGATCCACTCCAGTGCAGCGCTATGCCTCTTTAAACCTAAAAAAAATTAAAAAGGTTGTCAAGGAAAACAGAATTGTCCATTGATGGTAGCTCATCCCTCAATTTAGATAAGAAAGATTTGCCCACACCACTATTATTTTCATTCCAGGTCTAAGATCCTTCTCTTTGCCTGCGACAATAGGATTCAATGTAGGCAGTTCAGTTGAGAAGAAAATTCAAAGTAGAAGAGGCACCCTCTTTTTGGCAAAGTTAGTTTTAACTTTGTCCGTTCCTTTAATCAGTTCATGTGCAGTATCAGAAATAGCTGCGTTTCTCTACATAGGAGGGCAGAAGCTTGAGATAAGAATTTGCTTAAACAATATTGCTACCAAAGCACCTCATAACCATTATCAGAATTAAGCAAAGTCTTGAGTGTGGATCAGCCTCAAATATCTTCAAATCAATGTTACTAACATTATCAGGGATTTCTATCCTGATAAGCACATGGAAAAGATTGGCAGGAATGGGTTCCCAGCAGAACAACCTCAGAAAGGATGTAGATATAAGTAGCCCAGAAAGAAAGAAAAAGAGAAAAAAAAAAAAAAAAGAAAAAAGGATGGAGTCCAAACTGAGAAGTGTGGGCTACAGTAAGAAATCAAAATGAATTGCACCTTAAGAAAGGAATTAAAACAGAAAACATATAAATAAAACAAGAATAGAGAATTAGACTCTCTATGAAATGAAACCAGGCAGAAATTAAAGATAAGTTAGTACAGCTTCCGGGTTGAAGAGCAGCATAGGCTTGCAGTGCCAAATGACCTTCTGACACCAAGGAAAAGTTTGTTGGGCACAGTGCAGCCACAGCACAAATTTGCTATACAATTCCTGCAACCAGACAACACTATTACAAAAGACCTGGGAAAGAAAATCCCATGGGATACCCATACAGGCATGGCCAAAGGCTGTGATTTCTAACTCACAGATGTGTGAATGGAGCAGGGTCCTGGTGGTCCAATTCCTTTTCTGAACTGAGGAAATTACTAATGTCATAGTATTTTTGGGATCAGGCACAAGATAGATGCCAATACACATCAAGCACCAACCCTGTCTCCAAATGGCAGGAACAGGACTGACCTCCATCAGGAATGTACACACTGAAGCCGAGTCCAACACAAGGGAAGAAATATTCAACCTCAATTCATTTGCTCCTTTGCATGATCCAGTCATCTAGCCCTTGCTGAACAATGTGGAAGAGCTTTATCCACATGAATGACAGCAACTGACCCATCATGCAGTACAGTTAAGCAACAACACGCCTATGTTCACTCTAGAAAGGCATGCCCAGAACAATGACAGATCTGGTGACAACGGCAAAAAAAATACAGTCATCAGAGAATTGGAGCCACTGGGGCCCAGACATACAAAACACTTCTGGAAAAATCGCAGGCTGCAGGTTTCTGCAGGTTTCAACAAGGTGTAACTCAAAGGAGGTGGGGAAGCCAGTATTTCGCATGAGAAAAAAAAAGCAATGGTTGTTACCAAAACTGTAAGAGAAAACATTGAACCACACCCTAAAAATGATATCCATAAACAAAGCAGTAAAATATTGCTTTGTACAACAGCAGTAGGTAGTTAAACACAGGTTACCTGAAGGAAAGAGGGAAAGTCCTCCCATTCCATCAGACATCTAACACCTGTCCAGTCCCTCCTCAGGAAGGATTTCCAGAGCTACCTTTTTACAAGCCATGAGGACACATCATGTGGCCTGGGGAGACTGGGACCCAGGGACAGCTACTGGGCTCACTGAGTGTCTATGCCCATGTACTGGCAGATTCACTTTATACGTATGTGTATCTATATTGCCACTACCAGACCTTCATCCTGAACTGTCAGAGGGCAACAGGATGAGGCCGTTTGTGCTGTTTGTATTTGTGTGAGTGCTGAGTGTGTTCACCTGTGCTGATCTGTGTGGCCAGTTGTGTATATATGTACATATGTGTTGCATAAGTGTGCTCCGTGTGCATGTGCCTTCTGGGAATACATGCTCAGCCTCACTACTTGGTTGGACCTGGGCTTGGAACCGTGGCAGTCTTGCCTCTGTCACACTGCCAGATTCAGACTTGTTCCCTGACAAGAAACACCTCTGGAACAAAACCATCAGCGAAACTCCTGTTAAGGTGGAAAACAGTTAGGTATTGAGCATTATGAGGTGGGGAAAGGAGTGTTTCCCTACCGAACAGCCAGCCTGCCAGCTGACCCCTTTCAGCTGGCAGGGCAGCAGGGGCTTTTGCTGCCCAAAATATTCTGGCAGTGTCTGAGATAACAAGTGAATGATGATCATATTTACAAAGTTCCTCTGGCTGACCTGGCTGGGAAGGCACAAACCTCACTATTCCTTTTCTGTATTAGCCATGTGTTACTTGCTCAGCGCTGACAAGGAGGAAGCTTAATGGAAAGCAAATTGATCAAAATAAAAAGGAGAGGAACCAACCAGAATGGCACATTTGTGATTAAAGCGTCCAGCCCAATGTGCCCTCAGAGGACTACTGGTAAAAGCCTTTTGCCATAGGCCAACCAACCTTGTTCATTTGGGACATTTTCCAGCAGGAGAAATGGCACAGCAACAGAGATTTGGCTCAAGGCAACAGAAAATTCAAGTGTGTGTGGGAACCCCTGTACATCGCCACAGAGATACACACACTCTCACACATACACGCACTTTTTTGCACACTTGTATACAGCCTAAAAAAGGCTCTTTTTTGTCATCTGCAATTTGACAATCACAATTCAAGAAACACCTTTCCAGCATTTTCTCCTCTGAGTCTTAAGGTCAAACTCTTCCCTTTCCCTTCTCCTTTCTGAGAAGACAAAGCTGTGCTAGTATCATCATCCAGTCTGCACCCTGTCCTGGCTCTGAACTACTTGCTCTGTGCATGCCTCCCTCCTACTGCACTGCATGGTTGGCCTGTGTTGGAAGCAGCCCGCATGTTTTGCATAATGTGGAAGCCAAACTCTTAAGTGCCAAACTTCCTTGTTATGCAGATAATCCACTGTTTAGTAGATGCCATGCCACAGGCTACTCCCAAACAATCCAAGTAGCCATTGCACGTGTGGATTGTTTCCTGGGCATGTTAACAAGCCCTTTGCTGCTGGCAGGACTGCCACATGGACATCTCAGCAGAGGACATAAGGGAACTGCTGCTTTAGCAAGAGTGAACTGATGGAAGCCCAGCACCTTCCCCTGAGCTAAATGCAAGCCACTGTCAACAACAGCCCAGTCTTTTCCAGTCCCTGTGGTACATTGTCAAGTTCCTGATAACACAACTCACTTTTCTGCAATATTTCTGTGACCACTGAGCACATGCTGTTTTCTCTGGACTGATGTAGCGTTCCTGGCTGAACAGAAGGAGGACAGAACTCATTTGAGCATGAAGTACGTTACTAAGTTAAATCTTCCATGATAACATTCAGATACGGGGGATAAAACTTTCCTCCATAATTTTTCTGAGTTAGTGCCTCTTAAGACCCCTGATACTGAAGACTCGGAGGACAGAGATGCTGCTGCAGACACTTCTCATGAGCCCAACACATGATGATCCTGGTTCCCTATGGAAATCTGATGCCACCTAGGAGACCTCCCTCCTGATGTATTACACAAAGAACAGGTACGTGTTAGTCCAACAGAATATAAAGACTCTTTTTCTGTGGTTCCACAGCCACACTTCCGCGGCCAAAGAAGGAAATGAGTCCATTTCCCAGTGCAAAAGCAGCAGTGGATAAATCTCTCTCTGTGGAACAATTTTATCACATAAGGAGAGGAAAATGTTTACTCTCTGGCACACAGGAACCTGTTTTCTTACAAGAGAGAGCTATGAATGTTGTTTCATATACTTATGTGAGAACTGGGATGATGAAACAGAAAAAAAAGGTGAACATGGTCATGGTCAACAGTTTCCATAGTTCTCTGAGGAAAAACTAGTCTGTCTACACATTCACCCAGAGACTCCCTCCCAGGAAGGCTTCAGATTTTGCACAGCAACAGCAAGGCCAATCCAGAGGAGAAATGTTAGAATACCATAAATGGTGTGGGATAGGCATATGTAAGTATCGCTGTAAAGAGAACCATTACTTTAAATGAACTTCTAACATCTAAAACAAATGTATAAATCCCTGAGTTCTTATATTTGGCCTAGATCATATTCCCTGTGCAGCTGGTAGAGCCAAATGCTTCACTTACTCCCCAGAGACCTCTAACCTCCCCCTCAAATTTTACAATGTCAGCGAAAAATTAGATTCTTTCTTCTGAAACCTGACCCCTGAGAGCAGTGATATCAATAACCATAAAAATAGGCACTTCAGCTGGGGTCCTCAGAGATGTGTTTGTATTGGAATTGCTGAGCCAAGAGATTTTCATACCAAATTGGGCTCCACTGGATTCCCCCAGTATAGGCGAGTTCATTTTGAGGAGAACATCATACACTTCGTGTACACTGGGGAGAGAGACAACTTTTTCATCTCTTCAACACAAACATGAATCAGAATGAGAGATATTTTCAAGCACCCTGCAGGGGTCCCTCCCACTGGAAAGAGCATTCAGTGTCATCTGGCGTGTCCTTCAGGCATCTGAAATGTCCTTCAGCAGTTGAAAATGCCCTGTCAGCCTTGGGCCCTTCAAGCTGGAGAGGAGAAAGCCAGCAGATGTGAGATAAGGTCAGTAAAATCAAGAGAGGACAACGAGAGGGAGTGGATGGATGACTGAATTTCCCTGTACAATAAGTAGGGGCATCAAGTTAAATTAGCAGGTGGCCAAAGACAGAAGGATGGGATTCTTCAAACCACTTATAGTTGATCTGCACAGCTCCTCACCACCAACAGAATGGCTACTGAATGTTTCCATTCATTAAAAAAGCTGCCACATAAATCCATGGGAAGAAAACCAGCTGCAGACTGCTGACCTCACACACAACAAACGCATCAGGATTGGGATGTGCCTGAGCCAGGAGCACCTGGGGAATGGGGCAGTGTTCAGGGAAAACCTCAGCATATCTGTCTGTTCTCATAATTCCCGTACTTTGTCAGCCTTAGACACCAGTGAATCTCTCAGCCATTGCCAGGGAGACATGGCTCTGGGGTGGCCTTTGGGTTGACCCAGAGCAGCTGCCATGTCCTGACATGCCTGTTACAAGGCGGGTAGGTCCCCCTTGGAGTCAGCACCTGGTAAAGAGCCCGTGCAACAGAGAGTCTGGAGCCCAGGTGCTGCTGCTCCAGAGCCAGGGCAGGCTCTGATCCCTGGGAGGGAGGACACCCCTCTGCACGGGCAGGCACGCTGAGCACAGACAGCATCATACGCACCCACTGCTTGTGACTCCAGGCAGAGCCTGCACCTGGGAGGCAAAGCACTCTGTGTACCTATACCATGGCTGTTGAGCCACAGCCTCGGGTGCTTACTGGGTTCAGATGCCAAGATGCGACTGCAGCACAGCTGGGCCTGCTCATAGCTGAGCAAATCCCACTCACGGGCTGCTACGGGCAGTGGGGACACACCAGCAGGGTTTTCAGCAAAGCTGCTGGAGATTATCACAGATCCTGGGTTAATTCTTCAGTGCCCGGCCCATAACTTCAGTATTAATGGTATCTGACTAGGAAGACACAAGCTAACTTGGGTGTGCCATGCTGTTATTGCATGTCTGTACTGCAGTCTGCAATGTCATGCAGAGGTGCCTGAACCAGCTGCAATGCTGCTTCTTGCCTAAGTAGAAAAGCCTCGCTGTGCTGCTTAGCCTGCTCTGTAGCTAAAATCATGAAATCATGCAGAATAGCTGAGATTGGAAGGACCTCCAGAGGTCATCTAGTCCAACACATAATTAGATCGGGTTGCTCAGGGATTTGTCCAGTCAAATCCTGAACATGTCCACAGAAGGAGCCTCTCTGGACAATCTGTTCCTGCCTTGGATCACTCTCATGGTAAAAATAATTTTCCTTATATCTAATCTAAATTTCCCATGTTCCAGCTTGTGTCCACTCTTTCTCATCATATCAGATAGCTGTAGATATCAGTAAGATCTTCCTTTAGCCTTCTCTTCATCAGATTGAACAAACCCATTTCTTTTAGCTTCTCCTTATATATCATGTTCTCCAGTCCCCTGACCATCTTCGTGGCCCTAAGACTACGAAACAGTCCTTAGAAACCAAATTCTCACCTAGAGTTATTTGTGACCATATTATGTTCTTGGCAGTTTTACAGTGCTTTTGTAAAAGCAGTTCTTTAGATCAAAACATTCTTTCCTTCCACTGGAATAAGCCCTCCTCGTGTATCCTTTTTCACTGAAAGTTTTGGGTTTGACTACATTAAACAAACGAAGCTCTTTTATTCACTACTTCTTAAGTCAGCAGTTATTTTTCTAGATCACTTTTTTTTCTGCACCAGTTCCAGCCTGAATAAGTCTCTGTGCAGAAATGGCAAGTACAACATCCAGTATTCTAAAGGGGCTCATACAGCAGCCTTAACATTTCTACAGCTGTACCAGAACTATTTCAAACTTCTGATCATATTAGGGATCATACTGATGATTTACAATTCTGCTCTGACTTCCTAGGGCAGTGGGGGCTGGTACATCTTCTTTATATCATGTCTAGAGAGGTGACAACATTATCTTCCAAGGCCTGGGCTTGCAGTGCTTGAAAGTCTAAAAAGGACACCCTGTATTGAGATTTGTTCCCGTCTCCATAACTTTCATGTCTCTCTGTATCACAGAAAAACAAAAACACTTACACATTCATCTTCTTGCCGTGAGCCTTCTGTCATTTACAGTTCAGACAACAACAGTGTAACTGAGCCAGGAATCATCAGTGGGTAGGGCTGCCCACACAAGTATCTCTGGCACACCAAGGCAGGACCTACAGAGTATCCATGGTTCCGTTAATGTCAGAGACAAAGCAAAACTAAGCTTGTGGCCTCTGGGTCAAAGAATGGCTTGTGCCACATTTTTACTTTGATAATACAGACAAAGCCTGAGTTTGTATCAAGGATCTACACTCTTTGGGGAATATTACATCACCTATTCTAATACGATGCCCCCAAAAAAGAAACTCTGCTGCTTGTGTAGGCTCGCAAGCACTGCGCTCCTGTAAGGCACTCATGTGCCTGCAACAGAACTGTGGGAAATGTGCTCTTGGGAGAAGGGTATAATGAAAATTCTGAGTTAGAGCTCATAATACAGCATCTAACTAACCACTCTTTCAGAAATCTTGTGAGGAAAGATCAGAGTCAAGTAGACTGCTCACTATTTACCACTGTCAGAAACTTGTTCAAACCCAAGTACAAGTTGTGTTCTAACACCAGACTTGTTTCCTCATTAAAGACCCAGTAAATTTTGGGAAAACATGCAAGCATGCAAGCCTAAAATCTGGCAAAGTGTCACAAAAAACTGTGTCAGTGGGTGATGCTGAAAAGTGCCTGAGGCAGAACAGCATTTCAGGAAAGGGCAGAGGAAATCTACAGACTCTCACAGCTTCCTCACCTGGGCAACCTCCACCGGCCTATCAGGGCAACTGCTCAGCCAGGCTCTTATCCATTTGTATCATATCCTGATGGCCATTATAGACTGGGGAAACAACTCTCTCAGCAGCATAGGAAAGATATTCCTTCCCAGCGACTGGGGACACCCAGCGATGGTGAATACGTAGAGATGGGTAACACAATCACATTTGGTTTGTCATTCAACTATATTGCAATTGCTCTATTGTGTTTGTATTGTGATTTCATCACACTGCTGTATCACTCTGCTAAATCAAAACCCCATGTAATATCAAATATCTTCAAATAAATAAATTTGGTATTACACATTAAACCCTTCTCATGTGGAACATCTAAAAGGACCAAAGAGTACTGGTCTCTGACTTAATCTCACAGGAGCTGCTCACACATGGATCTGTTGTGGGTAGGCATAGTGAGAATATGCTGCTTGTCACAACAGATAGAAAGGAAGTAGGCTCTGGCATGACTTATTTTTACTGAAGAGCTGGTGACATTGCTGAATCTGTATGGGAGGCAAGTTCCTCTGGGAACCTAGGTCAACAGGAAAGAATGTGAAAGAATTAGTAAGAATTTGATGAATGCCAAGTTGGAAATTCAGTTGCTTTTAGAATTCCAAACTACCGAATTCTGAAGTCTGCCATGACTTAAATGCTGGTCACACTGTTTATTTTATCTGAGTTTATCTTCCACAGACCATAAAGCAGCTGGGGAAGGCCACAGCCCTTTTTTCTTCTGCACTCAGATTGGTAAATCTAGATCATTTCATCCTGCTCCCACCTCCTAATATAATAACTCACTTCCACCAGAAGTAGGAAAGGCAGTTAAGTAAATTGTCCTAGCACACCTTTGTTTTTAAGAGTAGTAGAAACATTCTTAGAAAGAAAAAAGGTTTTCAGATAGTTATTTTTGCTCCTGAGAAAAGAACATGCTCTTTCTAATTAGCCCCCAAAAGAAAGACTTCCACAGTAACTCAAGATGCAATCATGGCCTCAGGTGAGGAGGTGTGAACAAGCTGCAAAATCTCAATATCCAATGGTGTACTGCAAGGAGGGGGCAGAGGGGATAGACAATGCAGGTTTCTTCTGGATCTCAATAAGAAAGGTCCAACAACAAATGGCTTAATAAATTAGCTGGTTAGATAAGATAGAATAAAAAGAGGAACATAGATGCTGAGTAAATCTTATATCCCTTCAGATGCTGGGCACCCTGTGTTCGTGCAGCATCGGATGGACCCATGGTGGATTTTCCCATTGTACACTGCACAGATGCCATCTGTGGAGAGGTTTCTTGTTTTCGGGTCATTCGTGCTATTACAATTTTCTTACAAAAAGCCAATTCTATTCATAAAGGATGTCCACATGAGAGCCTCTTTTTGTACTTTTAGATACAGGCAAGGCTACACGGGTGGTGTAATCACGACTACTGAGAGGGAGCTGCCTGCAGGGTCGTCCCTTACAATGATCTGGTTGAGTATGCCCTGCAGCCAAGGAATTTGTGCAGCACATCCCAGCCCAAAGGCCATGCTGGATGGGCAGCACAGCACAGTGCAGCACGGGCCTGGGCATGCTCAGGTTAACTGTGATGTGGATCACTGTTTCTTCCATGTATAGTGGTCTCCTGGTCAAGATCAAGGCATTCCACCCCTTAATGCAGACACAGTTTACCTTTCTCATAGATATTATAAGTTAAAGCTTATGTTAATAACATATGGAATTCTCAAGCCCTGAGTACGAGGACCAACAGACTAGACACGGCTTGTTCAAGATCAATGACTCCTCAAGTACAGTGTCTAACACAAGGGTCCCAATACAAATGGTCTCTAATAAGATTCATATTTCAACCCTTCACCCCTCATCAAATCTCTGGCACAGCTTTAAGGTGAGTTTTCACTGGAAATGAAATGTAACTGAGCAGTATGAAAATAAATTCACACATTGATGACTGTGACTTACAGGATGGATAATAGCCTGGTCAATTAAAACCCATCTTGATTCAGAGATAGATTCAGTCTTAATTAATAGATTCAGTCTTAATCATAGTTACCATGAAAATCTGTAGACTCCAAACCCTGGTACACACAGAGTCACTCTTGCACTTTTCAGTGACAAGACACTATATGAAATGCAACTGTTGCATGACTGCACAATAGTCACATAAATAAATCCATGTCATATAATCACTGTACTAGTGGCCGTGAATTTGCAACCACATTCATCTCTGGTGTCGTTTTAGTGGATATTCTTTATCTCCTCCAATTCAGGACTAAATTCACAATTGCACTTGGGTGTTACAGAGACTGAAGGGGACTGGTAAAGTAAGGATAAGAAGAACAGGGACATAAAGAGGCAGCCTTCCAGTGCTGTAAGAGGAAAAATGGAAAAAGCTATTACCTCAACACATTCGAGACTTCCTTTTTCATTTAACTGCAAGAACATAGTCTTCTTCCATTTGCTTGAACAAACTTTTTCTCTCTTCAGTAAAAAGCATTTTCCTTTGGTCTAGCTCCCTAGAAAGACTCACTTTCAGTTAATGGCAATGCAAAGTTCTCCACTAAAATGAAGGTGCTGTTGCTATCATACAGGTGTGGTGTCCTCTGCTGCACCCTGCAACAGTAAAATTTTGAAAACTCTGAGTTAACCATTTTAAAATTAGAAAAATATCATTAAGGTTTTTCTGCAGAATTACAAAACAGAACATCACATCTCCTGATCCCTCCTATAGAAATAGAGAGACAGGCTGAGTAATGGCCTAAATGGACATTACTGGACCTTGGAAAGGCCAATGGGAAGGGGTGAGTACTGACAGAGCCAATACACAAAATTTAGGTGCCCAGATTCCAACTCAGCTTCTGCCTAATTCTGAAACTGAGGCTTATGGGAATAGACCCAAAGCATGCAGGATTCTGCGTGCCAAAGTGAAGAATGGTTTAGCAGAAAACCTGCACATTATACCAGCAACCAGCTATGAAAGTTTAGGTTCTTAAACCTCTTTCCTCTCCACACATTCTCCCCACCCCACCAGACACTACTTAACTGCTCTACTTCTGACCAATGTTTAATGGAAGTAAAACTTATGGCCTTCTTTAGCTTGACAGGAAATCTGGAGATAGTAATGGCAGTGAGAAATGATTTATGAAGAATTACATAGTGATGCCAATTTACACATCTTAGAATTCACAATTCCTCACTTAGATGTTGGAGAAATGTACTCTGGAAAATGTTTTTGTTTTTTTTCTGGAAAGATCTCTTTGTATACTTCTAATATGAGGTCCTCAGTGGTGAAGGTTAATATTATTCAGTAATTAATCAGGAGAATATCAGATAGGAACTGTCATTGAATCTACATAAGGTGTGAGAGAAAGGCATAAATGTGCATCTTAGACTTGTGCACTACTAAAACAACATGTGGAATAGCATTGAACCAGCATATGCATGTGGGCATGACTTCCAAAACATCCATTTCTGCTGTATTTTCGATTACATCCCTTATGGTGGTTCTGTCTTGTGGTGTCAAAGATAGGCATCCTGCTACTTCACACTGCAGTGCCACCAAACCTCATCTTGTCTCCATCAAGCCCCTTTCAGTGAGGACCCAGCTGTCCTGTGAGGATATCTAGAACTGGCTCCCTTTTCAGGTAAACCTTCTGGTCCTCAGACGAACCTTAGTAAAAACTTCAGAGAAAATACCGCATCAGTCAGAAAACAGCATGTGCACTTGATCAACACTAAAACACCATTGAAATGCTGTGATGCGTAGTAGCTTGCATCCAATCCTGTCCACATATGGCATGTTATGTGCTCAACTGGAAGCTGGAGATGGAGGCTCATGTATATGCTTCATGTGCCAAAAGCCCTGTACCAAAAAGTGGGTTCGAGATATGAAAGCCATCACACAAAAATAGCAGGTCTAGTGGCTGACAACGAAAGTGAGCATATTGTGGCAAAAGGTCAGCAGGTGTCTGATGTTTTATCTTTGAGAAGAATAGATGGCATTTGTGTGGCACTGCTAAGAAGACTGAAGGACTCTTACAGAGATCCTGTTAGACATTCCTGATATCAGAGGGAACCTGTTGTGATTATGTCACCTGATTATGAAACATGTTGTGTTGTGGTGCTTGTTTTCAAGCTATCTACATAATTGAGCACTGGCACTTAAAAAAATAGGTGTCTAAAGAGGAATATGAACAGCTCTTCATTTTTTGCCTGAACATCTTCAAGATAGCTACAGCTCATGTATTTTTCTGTCTGAAACCTGACTGCTGTTTCCTGGACACAGCCATGTTTGCCAGTATGTGTTGCACAGTATTTAGTGGAAGAAGGAGAAAACAAGAGATGAAGGCTAAGAATGTGAAGCTAAAAAGGGATCACAGCCACCAGAGCCTATTACTGCATTTTCATTATGCCTAAGAAAACCTAGAAGGCTGCATCTCAAAGGGTATTTTAGCAAACCATTTTGTGCAAAATGTCTGTCTATTATGCCTTTGAAGTTCTGTGGGATTTTATTATTCAAATAACAATTATGCAGGCAGTAGCAGCTCGGATTTCTGCCAGAAAGCCACATTAGATATCTGTCTGTAGTGATATCTGTCCCCCATCACACTCTCAGAAGTGAGATTGTCCAGGGTCTGTATCTAATGGAAGTGGGGAGGGGAAGAGGGAGAGGAAGAGAGGACATCAGGAGAAGATATGGAAAATAGTCTGGAGAGATGAAATATAGTCTGAAGGCTCTGCCTAGGAAGAAGAGATGAACAAGAAGGGTCACCAATCTATGTTGCACTGCTTTCTCACATACAGTAGCTTTCTCCTGCCTTCCAATCCCAGAGCCTCTGTCTGTACAGACTACTAGGTATTACCAGCTGCTGGCAGGTCCTCTCCTTATTGCCTTTCTCCCACTCCTGTCACTGCTCCCTTACCCTGATGTGTCTTGGCAAATTCATATAGCATGAAAAAAACTCTCTTTCTGAGGGCATGAGTTTCTTTAACATGATTGCCAACCTCTTCACTGAAGTTCTTCAAGTCCTTTTATGTCTCTGGCTGCACCCAAAAGCAGAGGCAAAGTTTGAATAAAAACATTAAAGTCTTTCCCTCATCCTGTTTATGAAAGGACATCACCAGTGCATTTCCCAGTCCAAGCCAGCAGTAGAGATGGCATAATCTATTTTACAGTCCCCCAGATATAAAACATTCTCACACAAAGAAAATATCAGCCAAATTCCACTGTTCAGAGAGAGTATGATGGATTGGGGAAGGAAGAAATAAGAGAGGAAGAACAAACTGATGCCTAGTACTTTGAAAACTGGATACAACAATGGGTAACTGTCAAGCAAATGAAGAATCCATGTCAGAGTAAATGCTCAACGTTATGGTATTGGTCTGGTCATGACAGGTCAGCAAAAGAATCCGTTCAGATCAACCAGAGAGACATATCCTACTGCTACTTTGCAGTGCCTACATGCTGTTGGTTAAAGCTGCCATCTGCCCTGGGACACCTGCCTTGTGTATTTCTTGAGCCCATGCTGAGAGAGATGCTGCTGCATTCTTATAGGCTCAAGTTCCAACTCCTCTCCTCTTGGTAGACTTGACAAACAATTAAACATGAATAGACACCACTTGGTATGGATTGCCGCAAGGAACGCAATGGTTACTGGTCCCGTGCGAATATCCTGCCCAACTAAAACAAAGCGAAACAATTTTCTGTTCACCAAAGGTGATGGAAATGGATGAGGGACAGGCCCCAAAGCCAGGTGAGTAAGCAGCATCAGTAAGGCTGGAAGTTTCTATTTTGCTGTGGTGGAAGCAAAGATGCCAGCCAGCCCAGAAAAGGTTCAGCCTGGACAACAACTAACATTACCCACTGAGTTAGACTGGGCAGAGTAGAGAAGCTTCAGACCACACCACTGAAGGGCAGGATCAGAATTTACAGCCTGGGACAAAAAGCCCAAGAAGGAAACTCTAGGAGTCCAGCAATAACATCAGACATGGGAAAAAAGCACATTAATCAAAGAGAGCTTAATATAAGCTAAAGCCCAAACACCAAAATGCCTCAGTGAGAATTTTAGTTACAGAAAGTATTACTGTGGGCATACCAGAGCCTGCATGAGTTATTGTATTGCACCTACGTATCATTAACCTTCACAGATTTCTTGCAAGTATTACAGTAATGCTGACTTTTCTGTCTTTGACTGTCTAGTGTGCTACCTTAAAATCAGTGGGCAATATTGGATGAGGACAGTAGCAAAAAGATTGTATTGCTTATGAGTAAATGCTCCTTTTAGAACAGTGCGTTGTTCATATCAGTTATTCTCACTTGAAGCGTAAAAGTCACCTCCACAGCAGAATGAAGAGGGGGAAGATAATTTCTCTTAGGGGTCTTGGAAAGGGCAGGCCATAAACTAAGAATTTTGAGATATTTCAACTTTATTTTACCTGAACTGCTGAAATTACCTGTCTGTCCTTTCTGGCCCCTCTAAGCATGGGGGAAGGGAAGTCATATCTTCGGAGCTGGCAGAAAGTGAGTCAGCTGCCTGATCTCCATCTCAAGAAGGGTCTATTTTCAGCATACCCGAATCCCCCCTCCTCTGTAGGGAATGTCAGCACTCCAGTGCCTTGCTCACACTGCATTGCTGTGCAGGATATTCTATATCCAGAGATGGCTTTCAATCAACCACTTTTTTTTGGCCATGCTTGTTTTGCTTCTACTGCCAGTGGAGTCCAACCCTGCATAGATGGAAACAGAAATGGCAGGACCATACTTGTTTTTCTTTTTGCATCCAAACATTGCTGAGTCTTTCAGGACTGTCCCTCCACATCATCTAGCTGAATCTTGGTTAGATATGGCATGTGGATTCACAGACTGAATGCAATCCTATTGTAAATTTCAGAGGACATTCTGTATTTCTGTTCATAACCACCTTCTCTTTTGTAGGAACACTTTTTGTGTTTTGTTTTGTGGGGTTTTTTTGTTAAAACACACAAACATATATACCTCTCCTCTCTCCCAGGATCGTCAGTTTCCCTTGGATTATACCTACCTGACACAAACCTGTGTACATTATTTGTATTTCCATTTGTTGAATATCATGAGACTCCTGTCTTCCCTTTTCTCTAGCCTGTCAAGGTCCTTCTGAATAAAAGTATACTATACAATAAAAGCATTCAATAACATCAATTCAAGCAACAGTCTGTGTGACCAATCAACAAACCCCCACAACAGAAGAAGGCTCAGAGATGGTAGGCAAGGATGATGTGCTCAAGAAGCTCAGAAAAGAATGTAGGAAGCGATAACAGCTATCCTAAAGGGAGCTGAATTTATCTCAACACAAAGGGGACCTTTGTTTTAGATAAACAGCTGTATCGGTTGAGTGGCACAACTGTTCATGTAAATTATTTTCCCTAAAACAGCCAGTAGAAATCCTCCTGAGCCAGTCAGACCGGGCAGGAGGGGAGAAGGGCAGTGGGAGGAAGTGTGTATATGGCTCAGGACAACATAGAGTATAAAAATCAAACAATAAGCAAAATTAACTTTGAAGAGAGCAATGGGCTTGGGCTGGCTTCAACCCACATATTCCTTCCCAGTGACTGTGGATGCCCAGCATCATGATAGTGAGCATGTAGAGACTTGTAATGGGAATCATGTTTGTACTGTGATTCAACTGTATATTGTAATTGCTATATTATGTTTGTATTGTGATTTCCATATTTTGCAGTATCATTCTGCTAAATCAAAATACTGTGTAATGTCAAATATTTTCAAATAGCTAAATCTGGTATTAAAACTTTAAACCCTCTTTGTGTGGAATATCCAAAAAAGCCTGGTCAGAAAGTATTGGAACCTGACAGTATGGAAATTTCCCTTTAAAACAAAAGGGAAATTATAATTATTGAAGTGCTAAAGTTAAAAAAAAAAAAAAAAAAAGGCTAAAATTAGTCCTAAATGCTTTATCAAATTAACCTTCTTTTAAAGTTTGTTTAAAAAAGTGTTTCTGAATACTGGCAGTGATAGCAGAGCTAACAGGATCAAGTAGATACATAGCATAGCATTTATGTGTGATGCTCCCCTGGTGCTGAAACACAGTAACTGTTTTGCAGTTTTCCAGTTCATAGACTGCAGTATGGTGAGGACTAAGCTGCAACTCACTACAGCGACATGTGTATAGCGTGATGAGGAAGGTATGTGTTGCACTACATTTCATCAGCATATAGGTGGCCTATTCAGTAGTTATATTGTCTGCCTGGAACAAATCCTGGGGTGAACTAATGTATCACATTGTGCCATAGCTGCCAGGTGGAGAGAACCAGCCAGTGTGCTCCAGATTGGATTCTGGGAGCAAAGTATCATGTCTGTATATGGAGTCATATCAGAGCAAAACAATGAGACATGCTGACAGTAACAACAATTTCAAAGAAATCTCGCCAAATTTCTCCATCACCTCTGCTTGGCCGTGCAAACAATAATGTGCATCTCCTCTAAGCTATTCATTTGACAGCTGTTGATATGAAAGGTTTAGTATTTCCAGAGAGGAAAGCCGTGATTATGCCATGCTCCAGACTGAGATGAGATCTATAAAGATCCTAGGAATCCAAAAAGTGGAAAATGGCATTGTAAAGGTGGGAACTAACTGCAGGCTGTTTTAGATTGGCAGGCAAACTGGCATCCTGATGCTCCCACAGAAGAAGCATTAGCACCAGCTCTGGATAGTCCCATGTTATGCATGATATCCAGTGACATCCCTGAGATACAGAAGTTTGTTTGGGATCCCCTAGTTTAACAAAAAAAATGGGTGCAACTGACAAAACTGCAAACAATATGCAATACAGGAAATACAAGGCCAGAAAATATAGGTTCAATAGCATTTAACATCATCATTAACAAACTGGATGATGGGACAGAACACACTCTCAGCAAGTTTGCACAGAATACAAAATTGGAAGGAGTAGTTGATAGAGAACTCGGCAGCAGGCTGGAGAAAAGGGCTGGCATGAAGTTCAACAAACGGAAGCATGAAGTCCTATACCCGAGAAAGAATAGCCATGTGCACCAGTACAGGCTGAGAACCAACCATCTGGAAAGCAGCTTTGCAGAGAAGGACCAGGCAGTCCTGGTGGACAGCAATGTGTCCTTGCAGCAAAGAAGGCCAAGCATCCTGAGCTGCATTAGGAAGACCATCACCAGCAGGTAGAGGGAGGTAGACTCACATTGCAATGTAAGACTATAACATCTGAATACAGTGGCTGTTCTTATCCGTCATCTGAAAGAGGAGATAGCAGAACTGGGCAAGGTCCAGAGAGAACAATAAACATAGTGTTTTAGAGATTTGAACAGGATGGTCTACCTGGACTAGTATGAATAATTGTTTCTGATGGACCTATTCTCCAAAAATTAGTCTAAATTTTTATGAAATTAAAAAAAACCAACCCACAACAAAACTTGTTAATTCTTTTAAACTCATTTACCCTTTTACCTTCACAGTGTTCTGTGGAAATTATTTCTACAGTTCAGTTATGCACTCTAAGAAAAACTACTTCATTGGTACTGGGTGTCCCTTAGCTATTTTTCCATATTCACCTTTGCATGCCCGTCATTATTTTCCAGATTTTTTGAGACCTAGGTGTAATCAGCCCCTTCCATTCCAAAAAAGAAGTGTCCTGTCCTATGCAGTGTCCTTTATGTGCAGGCCTGATCCCTGACCACTCTCTTTTCTTTTTTGGTTTCTACTACATAGATATGTTTTTAAGTGGGCTAATCACATGGACTCCCTGGGCGAGTTGTGGGTGCCCAATCAATTTAATAGCATAGCATAGTAATGTTTCCTGGTTTTATATTTTATTAATGTTTTGAGTGCTGTTAAGCTCTGACATATTTTTTTCTTTTTTGAGTACCACATTTTTTATTTCCTTTTTCTAAAGTTTTTGAGATGTCTGTTTATGCCAGGACTCTGAACTGGTCAAAACTTTGCAGCTGATCTGCATAAATAATTTTTGTAAGGTGATGAAATCAACATTATTATAGGACTATTATACCCCCAAACCTGATCCTACTGTGAAGGACAGTTTGTAAGAACACAAAAAATTGAGAAACAGACAGATTAGAAGCACAAAGATTTTATAAATAAATCTCCCCTATCCTTTACATACTGGCAGGCTGCTTTTCCCATTCATTGACTTTCAGATTTGCTGTGAGCTCTCTGTGATCTGCTGTAAGAACATGGAAAAACACATCCAGAGTCAGCAGTCATTTCGTATACTGCAATAAGTTACAAACTTGGGTGAAGGAAGCCTGGACAAAGAAGGGACATAGGAGTATTTGGGAAGTTTCTTCAGCAAGGACTACCTGTGGTTATGCTGAAGAGGGGATATCAAAGGAAGCTCTAGAGCTATTAAAGGGTATCTTTGAAGGAGCTGTAAGGACTATTCCTGGCCAGGTGCAGTTAACAGGATGGCCAGCAGTGTGGGGCTGCTGCAAGGGACAGTGAGCAAAGAACACTGACCAGCAAATGGCTCACACTTGTGGGCATTCATGTCCTAAACTCTGATTCCAGGAAATGCAGGGTCAGGTAATAGCCAGAGAGTCTCAAGAGAAAGAGGACACCAGTGACTAATTGCGCCCTTTCACATATTACTCTGTTTTCCTATCATCTTTCCAATAATGCACTCTTTAATTAAGCCTGTTTGTTTGTTGATATGCTAGCAATAGAAAAGGAAGGGTGCTCAGATCAGCTGATCAAACTTTCCTAGGCTTCTGGGTGGGGCTTTGAGATGGTGTTTTAATAAAGGCCCTTGGAACTCAAAGCTCATCTTTTTCCACCATGTCAAGTCATGGTGATAAGGTTATCGCTGCTTTTATCTATCCCTGGAGTTGCAGCTGAGAAAGAAAGTTTAATTAAAGGCATTTTCCAGCAATTCTTATGGCCAAGGTATACCAGTATATCTCCAACTAGCAAGGAGTCAGGAATTACCTTGCCAAAAATAAAAATTTATAGAGGAGTTCTTAAATTAAAGATTGAGAGAATGTAGAAGAGCATGTAATTTGGGAAGTCCTGCTGTCCTCTTTTCTAAATTGTCAGCGGGTCTCCCAGCTGGCTTCACAAGCATCTGGTTTTAGACCAAATTAGGTACTTTATTGGAGGGCACCAAGCATAACAAGAAAAGGTAAAAGAACAGTTCCAAAAGCAATGCCTCCCATGTAGTACATACAATAACTGTGCACCTAAGGTTTGCCAGAAATTCAGCCCATCTGACAAAGTATATAGAGACATGCAGACAGCTGCAGAGTGCTGAAAACTAAGAAATATTGGACAGGGTCTTCTTTTGGTAGAATATATGTAAGTATGGCTATAAGGCAGAGATAAAGAAATGTAAATGATGGGGGTGGATATAAGAGAGACATAAGGGTAAGAACACACACCTGAATTTCCTGAATTCTCATCATAGTTGGGCCCAAGAAATGTCAGTGACAGATTCAAGCAGTTAATGGTGCTGGGAATATGAGTATGTGTTCAACGAACTAAAAAGGAGGTCACACATGAGCCAAGGAAAAGCACCAGGAGCAGAGGTCTGTGTCCTGCCTTCTCCACACAGCTAGAGGAAAGCCCCGTGGTAGACATAGAGACTGCCATCCCTTCCCCCCCACACAGCACTTCTAGCTCTAGGAAGCAGCCAGGGAGCCAGGAGATCCAACAAAGGCATAGCACTGGGAAAGATATGGTCCAAGTGTCCCTAGCAAAATACATCTGTACACAGGATGGGCCCCATCCAGACTGCAACATCCATTGTCCCAGTTCCTCATTCCTCTCCCCGCAGACCTTCCTAGATGTGTAAAATGCCCATCAACATTTCTCACCTTTCTCTGTACCCTCATTATCTGTTTTTGTTGTATATCACCTGGTTTTCTGAGTTTACTTGCCAGTCTGTTATTCTGTGGATGTTCTAATATATAACACCAGCCCTGTGGACACTCAGACATGCCTGTCTTGAGAGAGCGTCAAGTCTGACAAGTCTGTGATAGTGAAAAAATAAGATGATATAGTGGAGTAACAGGGAATATCTGACCTTAATAAACAGAAACTTACAGATTCCTGTCCTCATCTATGTCAGAGTAAAGCTATTGAAGCACATCTCGCCAGTCCTTCCTCTCTCAGATCTACCTTTGCAGAAGAGAGGTCCATGCTACTTAACACAGCATCAAAGAGCAAACTGATATATAAAATGAACGAGGAGCACCATATTCCGTATATTGCACTTGATGCTTTACAGCTACTCCTACATCTGCGAAAGCAATTCTCCAGCATGGCAGAAAAAAGAGCCTCAGGCGGCTTTTCTGCAGACTCCTGTA
>NW_009215962.1:7426-9529 GCF_000690835.1 Fulmarus glacialis | reverse complement strand
CTCCACACCCAAAAGCAGCATGGCAGAGACCTCTGACTTGTCTGTGGAATTCTGTGCAGCAGTAAGAAGGGGCCTGACATTTCTGTTTACTGGACCTGACCTGTTTCCAGTCTGCAAACTGTTTACATTGGGTTGGCTTATCAAATTAAAACCAAAATCTGACATTTAAGTAGCCTGTCTGTCTAAATTCTGAAGAACACCAATGTTCCCTGTTACTGAACATGCAGTTTCCACAGGTTTTTCCAGCTTAAGTTTGGAAATTCCTAAATCCTAAATCCATTGCTTTGCCCTTGTCTGTTTTCACAAATAGTAGATAAGAAAATACTTGGAAGTGCATGGTAGGCATGTTTTAACTTACAGCATTATCCACCCTTATATGTCATTTGCTTACATTTCTTTCTAGAGTGTAGCAGCCAAATGCCTACCTCGGCACTCACTCCCCCCCTGCCACACATACCCTCAGTGGGACATGGGGAGAAAATAGGAGCCATGGAGTACCTCATCCTCCACTTTCTCTGACCTTGGTGTTCCCTCTGCTGTTTCTCACTCCTTTTGTTCCCACCTCCTTTCTCTTTCCAACATTTTCTATGCTTTTTAAAATATATTTCCACAGACGCACCACCAGCTTCACTGATGGGCTCAGCTGTGTCCTGTGGTATGTCCATTGCACAGCTGACTGGAACTGTGTCCAGCAGGGAGGCAGCACCTGGCCTCTTCTCACAGAGGCCATCCCTGCAACCCCTGCTACCAAAACATTGCCACAGACACCCAATACATAGAGTTAAGTCACTTACCACTGTGTTTTTTTCTCGCAGCAGAAAACTTCTGTGCTCTATGTTTAAATAAAGATCAAAACAAGAACCTAGAGAAGACAGCTGGCATAAAGTTAATGGGGGATTTTAACCACCCTCATATCTACCACCTGATATCTACTGGAAGGGCAATACAACAGTGCACAAGCAGTCCAGAAGATTTGAAGGCATTTTCTGATAACTTCCTGACACAGGTGATAGAGGCATAACAAGGAAAGGTGCTCTGCTGTATCTGATACTTAGAAATTACAAAGAATGGGATGTGAAGGTCAGGGGCAGCTCTGGCTGCAGTGACCATGAGATGCTGGGTTTCAGGAGCCTGAGAGGAAGGGAAAAAAGCAAATTGCCGCATCACAACCCTGGCTTTCAGAAGAGCAGACTTTCACTTGTTTGGGGATCTACTTGGAAAAATCCCATGGGAGACTGTCCTGGAGAGAAGAAGGGTCCAGAAGAGCTGGATGATTTTCAAGAATCACCTTGTCCAAGCTCAAGACTGGTTCATCCTGACATGCAGGAAGTCAGGGAAAAGTGGTAATGGCATGGATGAGCAAGGAACTCCTGACTAAAATCAAAGGAGGCATACAAGAGATGGAAGCAAGGTCATGTGTCCCAAGAGGAATATAAAGACAGTGTACGAGTGCAGGAATGGGGTTAGGAGAGCCAAAACTCATCTCAAGTTGAATCTGGCAAAGGGATGTGAAGAGCAAGAAGGGCTTCTACAGGTGTATCAGCAGCAAAAAGATGACTAGGGAAAATGTGGGTCTGCTGATGAATAGGGCAGGGTACATCGTGGCAGGGAACATAGACAAGGCCAAGGTACTGAAAGGCTTCTTTCACTTTCATTTTCACTGTTAAGATATGTCTTCAGAAATCTCAGAATCCTAAGCCCGATGGGAAAATACGGAGCAATGAACACATACCCTTAGTACAGTAGAATCAAATTAGACAACAATTAAAGGATTTGAACACATATGACCTGATGGGACCCATACACAAGTGCTGAGGGAGCTGGCTGATGTCATTGTGAAGTCATTGATTATCTTTGAAAGGTCATGGTGACTGGGGAGGTTCTTGAGGACTGGAAGACAGCAAATGTCACTCCTATCTTTAAGAAAGACAGGAAGGTGAAAACTACATGCCAGTCAGCCTCGCCTTGATTCCTGGGAAACTGATGTAAACCCTCATGGAAACAATTTTCATATACATTGAAGGACAAGAAGATCATTAGGAGTACTCAGCAGGAGAAATAATACCTGATCAAAATAATAGCCTTCTGTGATGAAATTACTAG
>NW_009215962.1:0-7388 GCF_000690835.1 Fulmarus glacialis | reverse complement strand
GAGAAGTGTCTGTTGTTCAATTTGACCTTAGCAAGGCTTTTGACCCTTTTAATCCTGTGTTCCATAATTTCAGAGAAGAAGGAGGGGGAAGAGGTGCTCCAGGCACTGGGGCAGAGACTCCCCTGCAGCCCATGGAGAAGACCATGGTGGTGCAGATATCTACACTGCAGCTCACGAAGGACCCCACACTGGAGCAGGTGGAAGTTTTCTGAAGGAACTGCAGCCCATGGAGAGCCCATGCTAGAGTAAGGGAAAAGTATGAAGAGGAAGGAGCAGCAGAGAGGAACTGTTATGGACTGACTGCTACCCCCGATTCCCCATCTACCTCTACTGCTCGGAGGTGGGGCCAGAGGAGTCAGGAATGAAGAAGTGGAGTCTGGGAAGTGTTGGGGTGTTGTTTTAATTTTTGTCCTTGTTTCTCACTAACCAAATCTGTTTTAATTGGCAAAAATTAAATACATTTTCCTCAAGTTGAGTCTGTTTTGCCTGTGACAGTACCTGGTAAGTAAACTCCCTGTCTTTATCCCATGAGCTTTTCCATCCTATTGTCTCTTTTGTCCTGTCGAGGAGGGGAGTCCAAGATCAACATCATATCACAGCATATCACAATGACTTTTCTCTGTGGTATGCTGTGACAAGGGGCAATAGGCACAAACTGAAACATTGGAAATCCTATTTAAACATAAGAAAAAAGAATTTAACAGTGAGGGCATTCAAGTGCTGGAACAGGTTGCTGAGATAGGCAAAACCTGGAACAAAGTCCAGACTCCTACTTATTCCATGTAATACCAAAACCTGCAGTTCCATCTCCAAGAAAATTTAAGTTACAAACTTCTTGATTATTTCAGTTATCTGTTTAATCATTTTATTTCTGCAAGATCAAAATCACTTAAATCAGAGTTTTAAAAAACAGAACATGATAAAATGAAAATTAAACAGAAAATGTGATGAACCATGTAGTTGTTTCAATCTGTGTGAATTTCACTCCTCTAGATCCAAGGTGACATAAACAACATGAAAAAAGTACAAAGTGCTGACTAGATTTAAAGTAGTTTCATTATAATTTATTAATTACTTTCACTTTGAAATTGAATGAATTTTCAATTGTTAGTTGTATTTTCCCCTCTTCCTCCTCTTTTTTTTTTTCCTCTGATCATTACAATGTAGGGAGAATGAATAGAGAAGCAGGTTTTTTATTCTTTTCTAAGTATTTTTTACTTCATCTCTCTTTTTCCTCTCTGTAACTTTTAAAAACTTAAGAAGCCCTCCAAAGTTCCAGGACATCTCGTGAAGTGAAGAAAAGAAGGAAGGAAAAATAATTGTGCTGGAAGAGATTGCTTCTGTGATTAAATAAATAGATAATGGGATGAGGGAAAAAAGAAGTGAACTTCAGTAAGGATTCTGACATTGTTTTCTACAGCAATCTTATTCAGAAGAATGCATTGGATAGGTGGACTATTAGATTTGTTGAAAATTGGCTGGACTCCTGAGTTCAAGGGATAGTGATGAATGGCTTGATATTCAGTTAGCTGTCAATAACAAGCACAGTGGTTCAACACTGTGGCCCATATTGTTCAACATTTTCATCAGCACCTTGGACAATGATGAAACAGAGTGTATCTTTGGCAAATCTTCAGATGACAAATGTGAATACAAGCCAGCCGTGCACTCCTACTATGAAGGAAACAAACCATATATTTGAGTGTCACTATCAGATTGAAAGAAGTTTTTTTTTCCCTATATTCAAGAAGGATGTGGAGAAACTGGAGAGTGCAGTGGCAGGCTACAAAGTTGGTCAGCACACAAAACCTACAAGGAGTTTAGTCTGGCAAAGAAGCTGGGGAGTGGTATAGCAGCCTATAACTACTTAACATGCCATTAAAAAAGTGATGAAGACAAACTATTCTTGGTAGTGTCAGACGATAAAACACAAGTAGCGGCTTGGAAGGTTCAGCCTGGACATTATTTTTCAGTAAGAGGATAGTGCACCACTGCAACAGATTTTTGAGAGAGGTGGCATGTTTTCATTACTTGAAAACATGACTAGAGACCTCCAGAGGTCCTTTATCACCAACACTTCTGTGGTTCTATGAAGTTGCTATTCTTTTTCTACTGCAGACAGATGAATTTGGGGAGCAAAATCCTGCAAAGCATCAAGCAGAAACTGGCAAAGGAGAAAGGTGAATTGAAGATTGAGATCAATGACTTGGCCAGTAACATGAAGTCCACCTCTACAATCAATCACAGGAGAAGTAGAACCATTACTCCTTTGTATTTATGAATCTTTTTTCCATCCACAAGTGAAAAATTTTTGCGCAATCTTTTCCAAAACTTGAAAAGAGCAGGAAGTGGCTGAAGCACAAGTTGACGCTATACCATCCCAGTTTAACAAATTCTGTAAAAAGGCTTGAATTTAACGGGAGCATGAGAATGTCCCAAACATGAAAAATTATTCAGAAAATTCACAGAACATTAAATTGTAATTTTTTTATATTAATAACAACTTGCTGTTTTCTTCTTTTCTAGACATTGAAGATTACAGAGATTACTGCAAGCAATGAAAATCCAAATTTGAGGGTATACTATGGATCTGGCCAGCTTTGACTTAGATTCTACAGATACTTGCATTATGACATTGTCTACTATTGCCATAACATTTGTTCATTCTCTATTGCACCCTTACGTTGTTGGCTGTGGGAAAAAACATCAACGCACCACCAAAATAAGAAAGATGCTTGAGCTTGGAAAATTCCCAAAGTGACTTTTGATAGTTGTGCCTTTCCATTCCACCAACCGTTTTAGGCCCAGAGTGTAGGGCAGTGACCTTGTTTAGGAAAGCATTTATCTGACCATAGCCTTGCTTCTCTAAGAGTCTCCTCAGGAACAGGAAATTTGATATTGAAGACCAGAGCAGTTTCGTGTCTGGGACTGAAGATGCCTTCTGTGACTGTCTTCCTTTGCTGGTGTTAACAGCTGAGGCAGAATCAGTCTCACTCAGCAGGTGGAACAAATCAACCTATGCAAAGGAAGAACAGCTCCCTTATTGCTTTTTATCCCCTCAGCAGGCTGAGGATCAGGACAGGGGTAAGAGGAGCACCTCATCTCTTATACAGCAAAGTGAGGAGAAATGCTTCTGTCTTGGCAAGTCCTCTTTCCTGGCAGGTAATGGGTAGAACCTCTTTCCAGACTGGTTAGAGTCTCCCCATTCTCACTTTTCTAAGCTAGATGGAGAGGCAAGGCAATCCACAAGAACTCAGGGCCCCAGGATGGCTTTGGGACCTGATGGTGTACTCACTGTGGGGACGATATGTGGGAGGTGCTATTTTCTGAACTAGGCAGATGAAAGCCATGCATTGTAGAAGGTGTTCCTTTATTACCAGGTTTCTAGCAAGGGAAGTTAAAGACACAGGGAACAGAAAAACAAGTCATCTATCATGCCCTCTCGAATCTGTTGCCTTCCCAGATGATTCCCATTACCCTAGGAGGTGAAACAAAATACAAGACGTCAAACTGACAGAGAGGATGATATACTGCAAGTGTGATCTTTGAACCAGTGTACTGGAATCTAAGTCATCCTCTTTAATTTACATGTGCAGAGGACCCAAGAAGGAAGCTGAAATGTAAAGAATCATTTTGCAGCTACTACTAGACACATAAACACAGTAATGACTGTAAAAGTGGATATTGCCAGGGTCACAGAGAGCCTTAATCAGAATTAAAAGGATGAAAGGTTTCTTACAGCTATATGGATTTCAGCTGCTAAGCTTTCAGTTCCTGCACAACTTGGAAGCCACTATGTCAACAGCCAGAGACAAGTTTATCAAAAAACTACAGATCCAACTTGGAGTTAATTTCATGTGTCATATAAAGAACAGTCAAGTCTGTTCTTTGTTAAACAATTATATAATTGCATTACAAGAGGGGGAAATCTATCCTTTCTTTCTCTCTCTTTAACCTGTTTTGCATGCTAGAGAATGAATAAGACCTTTCCATTTTCTTTAATGACATTTCTACAAGTACTGAATATTATTTTTCAAACAGAAACTATAAAATCTCTACACTTATTGTTCAGAAAGACATTGGCAGCCTCATAAAAAAATACTTGATATCAGATGTTTCAGTTGTACATGCAATGTTGGAAACATCACACAAAAGTTTTTTAAAGCAGTGAGTTGAGAAGACTGGTCATTCTCTCTGACCCTTCTTACAGTGCTTCACCTCCCAGACATTTGAGGGAGAGCGTGAACCTTCAGATTATAGTACAGAATTACAGCACCTCATCCTAACTCCATGGAAGAACTTCAAATAGCACATCATACCTAACTCTTCGCAAAGGACATGACAGCTCTGCAGGACATGGAAGGTATTCACAGTCACCTCATGAATCTCAAACTTTTATTATATAGAGCAGCTAGAGCGTTCTACTTATGTCTTTTCCCCCTACACCCTTCCCACAAGACATATTACAAATTTTCTGCTGTCTGATGTGTATTTGTAGCACCAGAGGATATGGCCACACCACATTCCCTAGAGTTGCCATATCCTTAAAATTCCCTATGAATTGTTAAAAGCCATGTGAATGGCTTTTTTTCCAATTACTTAATGCATCTCTTCCCAGGTTTACCTAATGTTCACCTTCACTGAGAACTATCATGCTTAGTTTAAAAGCTATCTGTGCAACTAAGCTTATTTGTACATGGATAAACAACGTGCCTGTCTTAAGACACAAGGCATTGTCATTGATGTATCAAAACAAGTCAAGTGCTCTTCTTCCTCTATGTAAACAGCATCCAAAACCTTTGAGAATTTTGATTAAACTAATAATTTTTGTTTGGTTGGTTTTTTGTTTGTTTTAGAAATGACAAGGCATTTTAAGATTCAGAAAAAACTTCCTTCTTGATCTAGATCTGTATTCTTAGGGTGAGGTTTGTTAATACTTTCTGTTGAACGAGGCATCTGGCAGAATAAATCTACCTAGAATAACTAGCATTTGCACTGGATTGCTATGGAAAAAATAAAAGTCATGTCTACATCCACAGGTTAGACATGTCAAGACCCAGAGTCTCCCAGGAGTTCTCTAAATTTCTGTGGAGTTTGTGTTTGTGCTTGGGAAGGTTGGAGGCGGTGTGTTTATGATCTAAACCCCGTTCTTGCATTTGGTAACTATAACCACTATCCAAGGTCTCTACAATAGCAGCAGATTGGTAAGTTAAAACTGCCAATAATCCTAAAAGATGAAGGATGCAAAATGCCAGTAACCACTGCTAATCTGACCTTACCGAAATTTCTGCTAGACATACGTCTGAGCAAATCAGCACAGCCAGATAGGGAGAACAGCAAAACAATACCTTTAAAATCCAATTTCAAATTGTAGCCTATTGGCAGTACTTCAGAAGAAGGTAAAAGATGTCATTAAATGTATGAATCAAGGGGCATAAACAGTCTTCTCTGATCTTTTGAAAGTAGCCAGCAAAAATATAAGGAGTTCTAAATAAGTGCAGTAACATAAGCATGATATGGTTATCCAAACTTTTGGAATTGGACTATACTAGATTGCTCCTGCTCTTTATTTCCAGAATATTTCAGAATAGAATCTCCCCAAAGCTCTTTGTAATAGTAATCCTTCTCACTACTGCTGAGTCCTGAGACACACAAATCTTATATGTCAAACAGCAATTCAGAGACAGGAGGAGAGAAGCCAACAGTTCCAAGTCCCAGTGTCCTGCTCTATTTGCTGGACAGCACTTCCTCCTTTCAGATTCCTAGTCAAAATATTTATAGGAGATTTATTCACATAGCTAGTAAGATTTCAAATAATTCTAAATATATCCATGAGCACGAATGGGAATCATGCACTCAGTCAAGTTTGCCAAACAATGCTTTGCCAAAAATTTTTTGCCCTAAGAAAGAGGAGGAGGGAGTTGTATGTGCAGACCGGAACCTATAAAAGTGCTGGTAGGACTAGTCTGTTCTGTCTCCACGGAAAGCTTCAAGGTAAGAGTATGGAGGGCTGGATGCTGGCAGAATCCCACTTCCTGTGGAACTGCTTCCCTCAAAGGACTGTCTGTATCAATAGAGATTTTCTTTCTGCTTTCAAGTCACTGGCATATTTTTGCCCTGTGACTTATCCTTGGGATTCTCTGCAAAAATAAGTAGGAAGTTGTCATTTCTGTTTTTCAGTATTGACCTGCTTCCAGCCTGAGAGCCAGCTGGTATCACAAGAGGTAAGACTCTGATTTACCTACTCCATAGGAATAAACTCTCCAAAATGTTTTTTTTCTGCAGCTGTATGGGTACTTCCCATATCCCTTTACATTTGTGCGTACTAATGCAGTGCAATTCTACCTGAGCTGTGCTGTCTAAACCAGCAAATTTCCTTTCATCACTGGGTTGGACACATTTGTTCGGTACCTGCTGAGAAATAGTTGACGTCTTATCGCACAGAACTGTTAACAGGAGATTGCCTGTAAACAGAAATCCAGGAAAGAGAGGATGAATGAACAGCACATATATAGTTAAGATTTTGTCAAATCCCTCTGAGTGTTTTTTATTGAGAAGTTTTCCTCTTCTGGTACAAATTAATCTTGAAGGGTCAGCTTGAACTGGAAAAGGCAGAACAACTGGAGAAGCTAAAACTCTGATTTCTAACTGAGGAAAAAGCTTTGCATAAACAATTCACACCTGTGCTTCTGCTTACTCCACACCTTTTTTCTTATGTTACTCCATCTCTATAGTCAATACAAATTACACAGTCTATAATGTGCAAGAGAGAAAGGATATAAGTGGCCTTTCATAATTTCGATAAGATGACTTCCCTTGGTATCTCTGCTGCATCGTAAAGAAAATTTTTATATTGTGCCAATCAATCCAATTTTTCTATATAGCCTACTGAAACACTACAAGATCTAAAGAACTGAACATGTAAACTGCAATAAGGGAGAGAAAGTTAAAATAACCTAAATCAAAGACACATATCTTCTTTAGGATCTAAATAAATTAAAGGATATCTAGGATGAAAAGCGGATAAGACAAGAGAGGGAGACCATAAGAATAGGCAAAGCAGAACACTACAAAGAGTCATGTGTGTGGTACAAAGGCATTTCTTCCTTCACTCAGCACTGTAGTACGTCTCTCCACTTCAGCCCTGTGCCGTGCTGTGCTCAATAAACTGCAGCCATGTCATCAGACTCTGAGATGGCCATCTTTGGGGAGGCAGCTCCCTACCTCCGGAAGTCAGAAAAGGAGAGAATCGAGGCCCAAAACAAGCCTTTCGATGCCAAGACTTCAGTCTTTGTGGTACATGCAAAGGAATCCTATGTGAAAAGCACAATCCAGAGCAAAGAAGCAGGGAAAGTCACCGTCAAGACTGAAGGTGGAGAGGTGGGTAA
>NW_009215961.1:0-8600 GCF_000690835.1 Fulmarus glacialis | reverse complement strand
TGCTCCCTCCCAGCCTTTCATGCATCTGGCAGAGCATGGAAGCTAAAATCCTTGACTAGCAGGGTACTTAGCAACAACTAAAAACATCAGTATGTTATCAACATTCTTCTCATACTAAATCCAAAGCATAGCACTAGGAAGAAATTTCATAGAATCATAGAATCATTAAGGTTGGAAAAGACGTCTAAGATCATCGAGTCCAACCGTCAACCCAACACTCCCATGCCCACTAAACTGTGTCCCTAAGTGCCTCATCTACATGTCTTTTAAATACTTCCAGGGATGGTGACTCCACCACTTCCCTGGGCAGCCTGTTTAACTCTATCCCAGCCAAAACCAGGGCAAGGGTATAATTATGAAGGACTGAGACTTGCCGGAGAGACTCAGGGTTTTGCCTTGGGTGTCTTATGATGGAGAGTTGAATGAGGAGGATTCTCCCAAGCTGTGGGTACCGTCAGTTTTGTGGAGATGGCCAAAAGAGTTGTAAGTCCACTTCAGAAATACTGTAATTTACAGAGTGATGGATTAAAATAAATGGACACCAAAAGAGCTGCTGTGGTTGATAATCCTCTGGTAATGCAAGCTCTTCTTTTCAGTAACTGCTGAGTCAGGGGAGTCAGTGCAGGAAGGGGGAGTCCCTGTTGATACGTGTGAGGTGACAGTGTTAGTGTAATTCTGCTGTGTTTTAAGAACAGGAATCCTATTCTGCATCATCCTAACATGCTTTGGCAGGACACCGAGAGGTAGCAACTGCTGGGTCATGGGAAGCTGTGTCTTCTGCAGGCAGTGGAGCGTGGGAGGTACTCTTGGGCACATCCCCGGGGACGCGTGGTGGAGGGCAGGGCGGGGAGCGGGTTGTGTGCTGTTGCAGGCAGGCGGGGGGATGAGCACTGCACTCTCCCAAAATCCCCATTGGGTTGTACAGCCAGACCCCTGCAGCGCTGGTGTGGCACCCGCTGGCCCCTGTCACTGCGATGCAGACCTCAGCTCGACGCCATGGTGAGAATATGTGCCGTTAGTCACACCCTCTGCACAGATACCTAAATCATGAAGCAGAGAGACAAAGAACGTGCCTGTGTACAGGATACAAACATAAACTCTCTTCAGTCGGTTATTCAGCAGCAGTATTATAGTCAGTCTCAAGGTGCATCAAAATAACCTCAAGGGCACAACTTGATTTCCATATGAGGCATGGTTAAACTTGTTAATCGTCATGGATAAATGTGGAAAAAAACCCCAGCCATCAGGGACACAGGTTTTAACCAACTCTTCTTGCCTGTTACAAATGTGCATTTCTAAAGAACAGATACATTTGGAGAGGGCACATGCAACTAAAACCAATAGACCATTAGAATAATTTTTCTTCTAAAGTTTAAATGTCACCAAAATACTTAAAAAAAAATCAAATTAACTACCTGTGTACGTAATTACTGAGTGCAAACAGTCTGTTTACATCCACGGTACACAAAAATGAAATTATGCCATAATCCAAGGAGTTCACCATTTGTAATGACTCTGGCTCTTCCACAAGGAATTTTACACTCAATAGGGTAAATTTGCAGTGTGAGTGGCAGCCTGTGAACCTGGGTTGCTCTTGGATTGCATGCATGAGTAAACACTAATGTGTTGGAGGACCATACTGATAATCCGTATAGGCCTCTTGTGTAATCTGGGCTATGGAATTTCACCAAGCTATTCCTGCGTTAAGCCTGCAACTTCTAAATAAACTCGATCAGTATCTGAGCAGCACATCCAGTCCCAGCTCAAACATGGAAGTGATGAAGAATTCATCCTACGCCCTGGTAAATTGTCCCAGTGTTTATTTATTTGTGTTGTTAAAAGTTGACCTTTTTTTCCGGTTTATGTTAAACTTTCTGCCTGTTGCTGCAAATTCATTGAACTTTATCTCTGTGGTCAAGTGCTTGCCATTTTTCTTTCATCTGTTGCTTTTTTCCCCTCACTCGATCCTGAATTCAATGAGCTGGTAGCAGATGTACCTAGTGACCGGTAAAGTGCGGGTCCCTGACGTAGAAAGATAATGTAATTAATATGCATCCTAAAAAGCAGGATTACAGCAGTTTATTTCAAGAGTACCTGCTTTGCTTTTTTAGTTTTCTTTCCCATCCTGCCACTCAACATTTCACAACTAATGCTAAAAGAACCTGCTTTTCTGCAATTCTTTCTGGCACAGAAGGGCTTTCCTGTATTTCTCTGCCTCATTGACTCTCCATCTCATTTAAAAATCTTTGCTGAAAATACATCTTTTTCCCCTTGCATGACCCTCATAATTTTTATCTCTCTCTGCTGTTATTTTACTACATAATTTTACTTTTAAACTAGCTGATGGCCCTTCATTTGAGAAAGGGCAATCAATAAATTATGTGCTGATTGTGGATATTCTTCATCATATTTTTGTATTTCATTGTCCAGACTGTAACAGTTGATATATATTTTTGTTGTACTTTTTCACCTCCTTTAGGGTGTCATTATTCTTGGCTTTTAATAATTGAAAGAAAATTCAATCTTTTTCCATCATGAAAGAGAGAGAATGAAGGAATGACTCTCTACCTGCTGAATATCATTTGTATCAGTTAATGGCCTTGCTGAGGAAACACAAGCTTGAGCAAACTTGACATGGGTTGAGCAAAGAAAGTGAATGGTTTTCCTGAATAATTTTTAGTTCATGTCACTAAATCATCAACTAGCAGCTTCTAGAGGTAGTAAACTTGTATGAAAAACCGACCAAGAAATTCTGAAATACTTTTTTTGTGAAAACAGAAACTTCTTTGGGGAAACTTAAATGACAGCTTTAATACGAGAAGTTTTTAAGCCCCACCTTGGTCCTCTTCCCAAGGCGTGAAGGGGAGCTCTGCATTCTTCGGGATAACTTCAGGGTAACTAGAATTTGAGTGTGGAGACCGGGGTGTGCAAGGTTTGGCTTCATGCCTGTGCTTTTCCGTCAGGATAGGTTTGCATGAAGAGAAGAGTAACGTCCATGGGAAGTCAGTCTCTCCTGACTCAGAGGGTATTTAACTCGTTACTCCAAGGACAGCTCTAACAGGAGAGGGGTGGGAGATGATGGCGTAGCCCAGTGTCGCACTGCTGCCCAGATTTTGAGATCCTTTGTGTATGTGCAGAGGCAGCCGTCGTAGGGGTGCGCTCACTCCATCTTGGCCAGCCTTGCTTGTTGCCCAGGTTTGTTTTGCCTCTGACAAAAATCTGTTCTTCAGTGGAACACTTCTTTATCCAAAGGATTTTAAACAGGTTTTGCTATTAATTTTGTATAGCTTCATGGTTTGTGGTGGTTTGTTTTTTTTTTTTCCCTCAAGGTAATGAGCGTACTAGTGACTACAAAATTTATAATTAATAGAAAGTTTGCAGGAGTCAAGTTTAGAGAAATAAGATCCTACCTACAGTAAATATGCTCAGTTCTGACAACACAGAGGTCTGGGTATGTGTGCAGGTACCTAAGCATAAATAATGTCGTCCTTTACTCTCAGATGTATACAGGTATTTCTTGTAGGTGAGTTCTGTGGTCTCATTACATGCTAATTAAGAAAAAACAATTACAGGACTGAGCAATTTTTGACAATTTAGATAGTTTTTCTGCCCATGAAACTCCATATTTAGTATTTTTGTCAGCAGTTGTCTTTCCTCAAAAAGAGGATTGGAACATATGTAATGAGAAAAGTTTGTCTTACTGCTGTTTTATGTATTTTTTTATTCATTTAGTATTAAATATCTGCTTAGAGTAGCACCACCCATGCATGGGTTACTTTCCCAGCTTTCAGGAATGGTTGGTGCTGGTTCGTCTTCATGCTGTCACTTGATAACTAAATTGTAATATGTAAAAAACCAGGAGCATATTCTTAGGTCATCTCAATGCCTGAATCCAATCTTGTAAAGATTTTCATTATGGTTTGAGGGATGAGATGTGCATCTTACTCATTTGCTCATACAGATTCTAGCTGCTGACCCATTCATCAAATGCACAAGTCCAGGCCAACAGGAATGATCTCTCCAAGAAAGATAAAGAGCAGAAATTTCAAATGGAAGACATTGTTCTTTGTACCAGCTCACCTCATCTGCCATCACTTGTAATTGATATTATCTAGCTTGTCATCTGCCACTGTATCTAAGCAGTGTGTACTATGAGAGCAGCTGGGGAAAAAGGGCTAAATAGGAGCCATAGAGTTTATAAAATAAAGTTAGGGGAATTCCATTTCCCAAGTGTTCCATGTGCTGTTAAGGGAGTGCTGGAATATTATTTAGAAGCCTTTCAATTATTTCAATCTAGCAATTTCTGAAAAAAAGAGCAAGCAGTAACACATTATTGGCAAGGGAATGTCATTAGTCAGCCAAAAACAAACACAGAGACTACCTTGCAATCTGAAAATGCTGATTGTACTTTCTGTGAAGCCAACAGCAAAAATACGCTTATTTTATTTCTTACTTTTGGTAAGCAGCTTAATTAATGAGTATCTCATTAGCTAATGCTATGCCTGCAGCATTGCAAATGAATGTGTTCGTGTTCGACTGTTACAGCTCCCAAAACTTTGAAGCTGACACTCAATTTTGTAAATGTAAACCAGCAAGAACTTAGTATGATACATTTTCAAACTCCTTAGCAAATTAAAAGGGCAGCTCTTACAGCCATAAAGGTTATTTACTAACTTTTAAATACACTCGCCAGTGAATTGTATCATGAAACATGTCAGTGTATCCAGAGTACCTCTAATCATACCAGATGATTTAGTAACAAATAATCAGTGCCAGTCTGTTTTGGCCAGAAATCTTTGGTATGAAAGACTCCTGCTTCAAAGATTACTTTCCTGGTTAAGTAACAGTTATCATATTACAATTTGCTGAATCGCATGTAAAGCTTTCTCTTAGAGTTGGTCCCTCTGGTAGAATTCCAATTTGGTAAGGAATATCTCAAGAGTGAGCAATGTACTGGCTGTGCTGCAGAGAACGTGTGCAGGAGATGTGCAGAATTCCTGAGCTCTGGTTCATTATGATTATTTACTTAGTTACTGATTTCAAGATGCATGACTACTTTTCTTGTGTGTTTGTTTCTTTCTTTTTTAAGAGTATTAACATGAGAAATCCTGATAAAGCAGCTTTCATTTCTCTCTAGGAGAGTATGGGTAAGCAAGGAAGAGGAAGCAAGTTGCTGTAACTGCAACAGTGATGCTCTCAAAATTTAGTTCTAACTATCCTGAAGTCTCTTCAACTTGGTAATAATTTTGTTTGCAAACTCGTAAAAGTGGATAGCCAAAATATTTATTTTAATGTGTATTTTTATTAAACTAGACAGCATTATTACTGCCACAGATTAAAGACCTGTAATGTGACTTTAATATTGTTATTAGATGTTAATGTCTTACGATAGCACTCTGAAGATGAAATAGTTCTCATTTACTTTTCACCATAATGAATACTAATGTGTCAGGGGACAATAGACATCTTTGCCTACTGTTCAGTTTGGCCAAATAGGAAAGACAAGAACGGAAGACAACAATTAGTCATCTGTGAGTGAATGCAACTGGAAGTTGTGAGTAAAGCCAATTGAAATCCAGTTGTACAGATCTCCCTCTCATTTTTCGGTTTTGACTAAATAAAATAAGAATAGGCAGTAGGTTGTCCAGTTTCCAAGATTTCTGGTGGGAATTATTCACAATAGATTTGTTATTTCTACACTGGTTACAATACCATTTCATCTCATTATTGGTGATGTTATGCTTATCATATTATGAGCACTTTCAGGAAGGGAAAAAGAACTCATTTCCTGGAGAGAGTTTGTTTTCTGCACTTACAACTAGAGGCTAAGTATTTTTGCTCAAGAACAAAAATATTTAATCTCTGGAAAAAATGTAAGTAATGCTATCTTCACTAAATCTGCGTACCTATCACAGGTGTAACAGATAGAACAAAATCTAGTTTTATTAGTATGTACATAGGAATATGTTTCTTTACCCATGGTTAAAATTGTTTAGGGCAATTTTTTTCCAAGTTAGGAGCCTGCATTTAGTTATCAGAACTTGTTGACTCTTTGAATCCACAACGGGAGTACCAACGGCATCCTGGCCTGTATCAGAAATAGTGTGGCCAGCAGGAGGAGGGAGGTGATCGAGCCCCTGTACTCGGCCCTGGTGAGGCCGCACCTCGAATATTGTGTTCAGTTTTGGGCCCCTCACTACAAGAAGGACACTGAGGTGCTGGAGCGTGTCCAGAGAAGGGCAACGAAGCTGGTGAAGGGCCTGGAGCACAAGTCTTATGAGGAGCGGCTGAGGGAACTGGGATTGTTTAGCCTGGAGAAGAGGAGGCTGAGGGGAGACCTCATCGCGCTCTACAACTACCTGAAAGGAGGTTGTAGCCAGGTGGGGGTTGGTCTCTTCTCCCAAGTAACCAGCGATAGGACGAGAGGAAATGGCCTCAAGTTGCGCCAAGGGAGGTTTAGACTGGCCATTAGGAAAAACTTCTTCACTGAAAGAGTGGTCAGGCCTTGGAACAGGCTGCCCAGGGAAGTGGTGGAGTCACCATCCCTGGAAGTATTTGAAAGACGTGTAGATGAGGTGCTTAGGGACATGGTTTAGTGGGCATGGTGGTGTTGGGTTAACGGTTGGACTTGATGATCTTAGACGTCTTTTCCAACCTTAATGATTCTATGATTCTAAAGTGGTTACAGATTATATTTTATAGTCTTACAATGTTTTACTTGTGGCAACAAAAGTTAAAAATGAACTTGGCACCTGTGCTCTCTCTTTCTCACTCTGCTCGGCCTGAAGGGCTTCACAGATGTTAGATAAAAAAGTGCCCTTCCTCACTGATGCTTGCATGGCTCAGTCCTAATTCCAGAGGTTTGGGAGCTCTAAGGCTTCCAGTCAAATTCGCTGTCTGAAGAATTGGCAAAAAGTTTGTGCATGCTTTTGTCACACATACATCATCATAACACAGATATTAAGAGTATAGTTTATAGAGGTGTTACTGCTAAGCACCTAAGAACAGCAGTGAAATTAATTGGATGCAGTTGTATTTCATCACCACAGTTTTGAATGCTGCTGAGCCTGGAATATCCTGAAAATCAAATTCAATTTATGTCTAGACATGCATATAATGTGAGAGTGTATCTTTTCAGTGTTGTGGATTTCTTCCAGCAATAAATAAGCAAAATACAGCCGCATATGTTCTACTAGGTTTTGCATTATTTAGGAGAAAACAGTTCTATGGGATATTTAAATCATGGAGCTAGTTAACATATTTTATTTTAATTAAGTATTTTTGTCTATGATGCCACTTAATGCAAATTATTCTTTTAAGGCGACTAGCGTTTTACCTCAAGCATAAGTGAAACAGCAGCACAGTACTTCTCTGTCTGCCCTTGCCTGTTACTGCAAGGGTCTGTGCTCCGGCAGCAAGACTCTTGCTCGTGTGAGAACACTGAGGACTCCTGTGCCGCCTGCAAGGAGCAGCCACTGCCGGCAAGGCTTGGGTTTAGTTCTGTTGCACCTTTCTCTGCTGCTATTTTTCTTTGGAAAATTTCCGTATTTAAAAAGAAAACAAAAGAAAACCTCATAGTGATAATTTTTGGTTTCTGGCTGTTATTTTTTAAAAGGTGCAGTTATTGATGTCTCCATACCAGATGGTGTGATCCCATGGTGCCTCTTATAAAATGTGATATATAAGCATATATCTCAATAGTTCAGTGTTCATAATATAAATCAGTCTTATATGTTCCAACAGATAAGGCTGGTCCTTTTATATTCCTACTAAGGACCAAATTAATCAAGCACTATTTTGCTTAATTTTTGCTTTATATTCTTGTGTATTTTGTTTGGTAGAAGTTCATTTTTATCCATAAATATATTCTTGCTTTTTAATGAATTCCTTTTTTTACACAGAACCAGACACAAAAGATTATGGAGAGTTTATTTATTTTATTATTAAAGAAGCAGGGTATTTTGAAACTTGAGCCCACCAGTAGAGCAACTGGAAGACTCAGGAGATAACTTCGTTTACCATGCATCTGAAATACTTGTATAGTATTCTAGTAATTGGTTTAATTCTAAGATTTTTTTCTATCATTCAGCAAATTTCTATATATTCCATATAAAGAAGTCCTTTCTGATTTTGAGCTGCTTTCTTTGGAAATTCCAGTAGCAACAAATTCCATAGTTTAATCTGCAGATACACTTATACCTTCTCTGGGAAATGTATAAAACACAAGATGTAGATTTGTGCTAGTGAAAAGGATGAGACCAGGACCTATTGTGGTGATGACTAAATCCGTGTATAATTAATGTTGTAAGTTTTGTATCCTTCAAGAAAAACAAGGGGTGCAGAATAGCAAGCGTCTGGCTCTTGAAACAAAGGAAATTATGTGTTGAAGTTCTGTAGGCTTAATGTCTTAAGGGTAGAGAAGTGAAAATAATCCTAGCTTCAAGAAAAATAGGAAGTTTTCAATGCCTGAAGAAATATAACTAAGAAGAGAAACAGGGAATGGGTTCCACGTTGGGTGCTGTTTTTTGATCAACAGAAACTATTGAGAATGAAAGCGTATTTATTTGCTTTTTTGTTTTATATATATATAATACTTTAAT
>NW_009215960.1:0-5923 GCF_000690835.1 Fulmarus glacialis | reverse complement strand
GCACTACAACTACTTAGCAACAACTAAAATATCAGTTGTATCAACATTCTTCTCATACTAAATCCAAAACACAGCACTGTACCAGCTACTAGGAAGAAAATTAACTCTATCCCGGCCGAAACCCAGACATATATGCATGGTTAATTACCATAATATAAATTCCATATTATAAATTCCTATTTGCCATCAAGCATGGACTAGTTTACATCTGACAACTCCATGTAAGATGGACTAAGAAGCCCAATAAATTAGAGAAAGCTCATGAGATTGGGCTTTGCAGTTGATGTCTTTCTTTTTTTCAGCTTTAATTGACAACTGATTGAGAAAAGCAGCCATCCAATTGCAGTTGTGTATAAATCTGCATTTCAGTGATAAGTCATATGTGATATGACTTGACTCAGTGATAAGGTTGTGTTCTTAAAAATCTGATACAGTCTAAACTGTAAAGGGATTTAAAGTCTCTTACCCTTAAATATACGCACAGCAAATAAAAAGCAAAAAAAAAAGTTCCCCAGTACTGCATAACTGACAAAAATAGGATGTTCTTTTGTTTATGAGGATACTTATATTTCATCTAGTTTTAACTATGTCACTCTGTCTCTGAATGTAAATAGCAGAGTCCATACTTATACTATGTGGAGCTTCCAAGCCTAGCAGAAACAAGCTGACACAGTGATCTACTGAAATGCAGTATCATACAGAGACACCAAATGGGAACCCACTCTAGGTCTTTGATAAACCCTGGTCCTGTGGGCTAGGAAGCCTGTTATTTTACCAGAGCCTTTTAGTAGAGGTAATGAATTTAGCTACAATACCAACATCTGTATTGCTTCCAGTTCCATTTCTAGCTTGTTCAAGGCTAGCTGGGGATTTTTGCACACATCCTGTTATACTGTGTTACACATCCCAGGAATTATTTAATTTCTCACTCTCTGGGGCTGTCTTTTTGTGATATTTTTTGAATGTTAAATTATGATTAGGAACCTCTGGTTCTGATCATAAATTTAAGCTGAGTTTTCTAAGCAGCACAAGAGTTTAAGTAATATAATTTTCATCTGCCTAGTACTTAGACTCTAGTACTATTGCTGGAATTGAATGATTGAGTGAAATCTTTGGTTCTGTTCTTAAGAGATACTCAACACTTCCTGGTACATAACGAGTGCCCTCAGGTGTACAGGTTGACATAGAAGCTCAGAGCTTTTAGTTCTGCATCTCCTAAGAGACATGCAGAACTTGGCAGCATACTGCCTTTGGCACAGCACTGAAAATGTCACAAGATGTTGTTCTTCTAACTTGCTCAGCAAATACTAAATAGTTCTCAGGAGCCTTTTCTGGCATTGATAGTCTTAGACTGTTTCTGTTACGGGTTCTCTTAAGAACAAAGGTAGCAGAATAGACCTTCTTCTTTTTCTGTTAAATTTCTTTGTAAAGTTCATGTAATTACTTGTGTGCATTAATATTGAAGTGCTTTGGTGGCTTTCCCCCTACAGTTCTATTACCCTATCAGTTATAAGGACCACTGCAATAGCAGATCTTTGCTTGGAAAAGTAGGATTAAAATATATACTTGTATAACAGATTTTACTCTTGAACTCTCCATGACTTCTTATAAGCACCTGTTAGCTACAAAATGACCAGTGTTCTTTTTAGCTTTAGCTCACTGTAAAGCTCAGAAGAAAATCAATGTATGGAAAACAGAGAAGGAGAGGCAGAGAAATAGCAGAGCAGGCAGATAAGCATTTTTAAATCTAAATTTGAAAAATATTATACGAAGTAGGAAACCATACAAAATCTTGACGGTTCTTTGCCCCAAATCTAACAGATCTTTCATAGTTTTGTGTGTAAGAAATGTAAATGCTGTAGCTTAGATTTATATTTTAAGCCTTCGATTTATCATGGAAGATACAATTAGTTTTGAACGGCTACGTGGAAAATAATGATTTGTGATTGCGAATGCAGACAGAATCAGAATGTCAGGGCTAGAGATATTGTAATTCCTTTTCTCTTCACATATGCCTTGGCTCAGAAATGGGGAAATGTTTTCTGTCAAACACACATTATCTCTAATTGCTTGATTACTAAATCCTTGTAAGTAATAGATCCAATTACACATAAAATAAGGAATGGTATCAAGTATGGTACCTTGAATCATCATTCTTTGTGTTGTGTTTGTTGTCTGCTCGTTGTTCTTTGTGAAGCCCTTATATTGCTGCGAGAGGTAAAGAAAACAAGCTGTGTATTACAAAGAAAAGCAATAAAAGCATGTCTTTGTCCTGAGTTCTGACATTTTCGTTTCTTGATTTGAGAACAAAATCCATATCAATTCAAAAGTGACCATTTGTTTGGCAGTATTTGTGCACTGTATTTATCATGCTCTGAGGTGACACTAATGGTCACTCACATCTTGATTAGAAAAGCTGTCTAATAACCTATTTAAATAGCCACCTTCTTTGTTCCTTAACCATCCATTCAATATATCAAAACTATTTAATAAATATATAAAGTAATTCAATAAACATCTTTGTTAACTTTTCCTTGAACTGTTCAGAGGGCTATTTTAGGAGGACTTCCTCATACTCAAATATACTTTGCAAATGTAAATTCAAGTATATTATATCAACTTTGTGATGTTACTTTTATTGATTGGCACTTCATTTCAATAGTACATCCCATTAGGACAAAAGTAACTTTTCCATCCTAATCTGAAATTTCATCTATGGTCTGTATAAATATTGTACAATTAAAAATTCTAATAATTTTGTTTTTTAAAAAAATATTGAAATAAGTAAGCTAGAGTGAGAATGTAACTATTTTTTCCCTGAATAGTAGCAGTAATAATAATATATACTTCTGTTTTCTAAACCAAATTTTCCTGAGCTAACCTCACCTTCTAAATGCAGTTGTCAAATACTCTGGCATAGATCCAGAATAAAGAGAAACCACTGGACCAAATTAACAAACACCCTGTAAACTGTTTACATAGACTTTCTAGGTGTGTCTGTTTCAGAGTTCATTATTATTTCTATTTAAAATGCTTCAGTTATTTCCAAAATGAGATTAGAGACAGTAGCATATTATTTGTGTATGTTAAACAACTAATTACAGTGTTTTAATAGGGTGACCCAGCATTTCCCTGTTATGAAGCAGAAAATCAAAATTTGGTGTTAGGCATATAGTCCTTTCTCTGAAAAAAATGTTGGAATTTCACAAGGTGTAAGCTTTCAAAACCCCAAAACCTAAGTTAGGCATTAAAATGAATTAAGGCTTTCAAAAATGTAGTACAAGGTAGCTGGACACCTAGAAGATGTGAAGTATTACTCAGATGCTAAGTATTGAAATTTAGAATGCTGAAATATTAAAAAACATTGACTAAGCTTCTTAAAAATTAATATCACATGTTAAACAAACCCTAGTTAATATCTTTCTATATCACTGGTGGTAACACTGAGAGATTTTTATTTTAGATGAAAAAAGGATTAAAATAAAATTCTCAACTTATCAAAGCGATCAGCAAGTCCTGGCCTCAATATATGCTATGCAGTATTTAATTTAAATTAGTGTCTGACATGACACTTAATGAGATAATTTGGGAACACAGTAGTAATAGGGAATACTATCTTGAACTAGGGACATGATTCAGACTAATATCCTGAAAACGTCAAGTGGCACTGGTGCCGTTCATTTTAAACTACAGCCTGAGAATCCTTTCCTTCTGGGTGGAGTTCAGAGAGAGAATTAATTATGCAAAATAATTAGGGTCAGAAGAAAGTTACTTTTGGAAATCTCTCTTGACCAGGTAACTTGGAATCTGAAGAACAGTGGGCAGTAAGAGATTCGATTGCTACTTAACAATTAATTTTCTTCATGTATTTATCATGGTAGCTTTCAATTATTTACAATTTATTCCATGTGCTCTTGTAAGCTCCAAGCATGAGAAGTGAGTGAGCTAAATTAACTGGCATTCATCTTCATGAGCTTCTGAGCTGTTGTAAGCTTTCCAGCACAGCATGTGCCTTCAGTCTGCACTTCTGCAAAAGCGACTTTACAGTCTGAGGTTTTGTGGGAGCTCTTACGTGTAGAGTGATCGGACAGACCTGTGTTACTGCATTAGCTTGGTTATAGCCTGACAGAAAGAGTATGTTTTTCATGCCTTTCAAGAAGGACGTGAACTTTGAGTTAGCTTTTAGGCCTTTTGTAATTGGTCAGATGTCAAGCGAAGACTTCAGTGAGAAAGGGAACTTTCATTATCCCCAAAAGGGATTCATAATGGGTCCCAGATATTAAACAAAATAAATATTTAAAATTATTTGCACCACGTAACCATTTAAATATAATGAGAGCACAGTGTAGCTCCTGCAGTCTGCTTCTGGCTATGCATAGCTCCTAAGTGATTTCTAAAATGAAGGTGCTCCTGGCAAGGAAGTTGTTTTGGGTTCTTTGGTCAGCATTTGAGATTGATCTGCACTGAGTAGTGTGGCGACATCAGGGGGAGTCTTAATCCACAATACTGTGCAAGCCTGAAGTTTTTAATCTTCAGACTTGCATGGTTTAGAATTACATCTGTCTGAAATGTACCAGTGAAAGGATTTTTCCAACGTCTCCTGATCCAATGAGCTTTTAATTATTTCTTCATGAATTTTCATGAGAAAATTAAACTCTAGATTTTGTTGCTATGAGAAGTGGGAAAGTACGACATTTTTAACATAGAGAATCGGAATCTCATTTAGTTATATTTAAAATGTAATCCTGTACGCTTGCTCTAATTCTGTTGCTTAGTTTTCGTTATAAAAGCGGGGAGTAAGCCAAAAGAGTATATTTATGGCCTACAGTAGCTGAAGCAGCAGTTCGTCGGAAAGATCGTGCCACAGCAACTATAGATTTAGGCCTTTTTTTGGTGCCTGCGGCCCCTCCTGCCAGTTGCCAGGCAACACTGGCAGTCCCAGTATGCAGTACATTGCAGATAAACCCGCACCGGGCTTTCTCTGCACATACCTTTTTTCATCATGGCTTTAACTATTCCTGATTCCAACTCAATGGTTGTCTCTTTTTACATTGGACCTGCATTTATTACCTGTTGAAGACCACTCTAGTAATAACAATTAACCTTTCACATTTTTGAATATCTTTACTTCCAGTGTGACTTACGCATACAGAAATTGCTCTGTGAAATACAGTCATCTTTTGGATGGAGCAAACAACTGTTTAGTCACAGCAGCAGAACTCACAGCTTTTTGGGACATATAATGAGAAAGAATGCAGCTATGTAAACAACTGGGCCTCTATCTCAACAAGTGTACTTAAGTAGAAAGGATTTAATTATACAGCTGTAATTTAGTCAGAATGAGGTTAATGCTTCTGCTCTTTGAAGATATTTCCTTTTTGTTCACTTTGAAAATCAGGCTTAAGTTCTTTGAAAGCTAGTAAAATGAAAAGAGCACAACCGCTTAGCACTGGGCTTGCGACTTTTCTTAGTGTATTTGAAAACAATAGATTGTCATCTACTCAGTCCTTGTTAGAAACATGCAAGTTTTCCTTTGGAGGTCACTAATTCAAATAAATAACCTGTGTAATCGGATGGATTCTCAGGTCACAAGGGTTTAGTAGGAGGCTGTGGTACCTGAAACAGCTTCTCCTCATGAACAATTGTAGCATAGGCTTGTTTGCTTTTTCAGTAATACTTATCACCTCATTTGGACTGAAGTCTCTTGCTCCTATACCTGGCAATGCTATTACCAGAATTGCTGTTGGCGGACAGTAAAAAGGCAGGATTGGAAAGAAAAGGCAGCTTCAGATGCTAGTGGTTAGGAAAGAACCAACAGCACATTACCCACATTTGTGTATCCATAGACACTTCAACAGCCTTGTTTTAAGAGCTGCTGATTATTCATTTAAAATATCACTCATAGAATCATAGAATCATAGAA
>NW_009215959.1:0-17224 GCF_000690835.1 Fulmarus glacialis | reverse complement strand
GCACTTGGCCTTGTTGATGCTCCAGGCTCAGCTAAAGGGGTTTCATAAGTTGGTGTAAACCAAAACAGCCTTCTCTCCTTGCTTTATCTCATGACATAAACGAATACTGGCCAGCCCTATTTTCTCTAGCTTGGCTTCTTGTCTAAACTCTTTTGGTAACACTGAGCTTTCTGCCTTTACACACTCTTCCCCATGTCAGCTGGAAAGAATTATGGAATATACCATAAATACTACAGTCAAATAAGGCACTTGTTTTTAAAAACAGCATCAGGAGACACTGAAAGGCTCAGAGAGCCGAGAGCACCTTCTCAGTCAGTCATGATCAAGAAGGACGTGATTCTTTGCACAGGCAGTAGTATAAAATACTTAAAAGTCAGGTTTGTAGCCGTGCATTTATTCACATTGCAGTGTATGAAAGCAACCTCCTTGAAAGTAAGCATAAATCACTTTAAAATTGCAGGCCCCAATGTCAAATCTGATAGCCAAGCTGTATTCAATATTCTAATTACAACATAGGCTACATGCTACGCTCACGTGAAATTACCAGATTTACTAGTCTCAGGGCTCAATTCTCCACTGAGCTGAACTTTGTATACAAGGTTAGAGCTGTGCAAAGGCATTGTAAAATACTACCATATACCAATACTACCCGATAGCTTTTTTTACTCCTAGCTTTGAAAGTTCTTCACATTTGAGCAAGGGCTAGCCAGTGAAGACCTGAACTTGCTGACCTCAATTATTATGAAAAATAAAAGGTAGTAGTTACTGATTATCTGCCAGACTACAATGTTATCCCATACATAGTAGATGCAGGTGTAAAAATATGCAGGAGGTGCAAGACCTTTAACCTTAAGGTCAGAATTTTCATTACAACTAAGCATGTTACATAAATCCCGATAAGTAACAGGTTAGGAGCAGAGCAGTCTGCTTAGTTCTCGTTTTCCTTTTTTAGTCTTTCAGAGATACGCTGAATTTAACTAGTGAGAAGATAGCAAAGACCTTTGTATGTTTTGAAAGTGTGCAATTGCTCCCTTTTTGTAATTATTCAACTGCAGGAATTAGTTATTTGTATTTAAAACAAGGTAACTTTTGAGTGAAACTTCTGATAGAGGAGGAGAGAAGGGTACTAAAGCACACATTTAGGGACAAAGTATACTAAACCTGATATGGTCCATTCAGAGTACTTATCCATCACTTTAATGATTTCTGCACCGTATTTTTCCAGTTTGTCTTCTGTGACACCATCAATCTGCAGTAAAACCTCCACATCAGATGACAAGGTTTCTGTAAGGTAACAGTACCAATCAGACATATCAACCAAACTAAGTTTTTTTGAAGAGAGATCATGGTAGAGTATTCTGGAGGAAATTAATTCCTTTTAGTGCCACCCTATGCATTAAGTCCTTAAGGAAGTAAGCCTTTATTCTAGCAGATTTGCTTCTAGTTAGCACAAAAACTAGTCCAAAAGTTTTCTCTCAAAATGCAGTATGAATACTTGCGTGGCTCTTGTGCTTATCCATCAGGACTGCTACAGCATAAACTGCAGCTCCAAGAAATCTGTGCTGTGTCAGCTACTTCCACAGGACTTGCTCAGTTATGTATACTTAAACCTGTTCTTGCTAAATGTTACAAGCTGTAGACTTTCGGTCAGAAAAGGCTACAACTGCACATGCAATCTACTGCCAACAGTGGTTCCAAGTAACGAAAAACTGACATTACCTGCTATTTTCTTTAGAGTTGAAGTACTGAAAATATTGAAGTAATGCACATCAAAGACTTTCCCAAGCGTTTTGCATGTGTCTGTAAGTTCCCCAAGGCACTTTTTAACCATTTCTTCCCGCTGTGACATTTTTGCCACGGAAGCCCTTTGCTTTCTGATGGCACTGGCACTTTCTGTTTCATGAAACTCTACCTGTTAAAATAAGCCAGTCAATAACTTCTGTCAGGGGAGTTATTGCAGAGCCATCGTTAGAAGATTAATTGGTAACACAGGAAAACACTGAAGGAAACTGAAAGTATTCTTTGATGGACCAAAAAAGCTGTTTACCCAGTATACACTTTTTAATGATTTTTTACAGGCTACTCAACTGCCCCTAAGTTTCTTCTACAAAGAACTAGCAGAGTATACATGACACAGGGAAAAAGTCCCGAGAAGCCAATTTACAGCTAGCTTTAAACAGAGGTCACTAGGTCTAATGCTGAGGGCTCTTCTCTTCTCCAAACACAGCACTAATGCAGGCAATTCTGGGACTGGTTCCATGACCTTCTTGAAGTGCATTTTCCATCAGAGCTCACCAATGACTGGAAAAAAATAGAGCAGAAAATGCAGGAGAAGATAGTCCTATTCCTTCTTAGCTAACTTTTTCTGTGTTGGTCATAACTTTCCTTTCTTGTCAAGCTGGAATCAGATGGATGGGGGGGGAGAAGAGAAAGATTTAATCCTCTCCAATCCTCTCTCTCACCTTTTGCCTCACAACATTATTATTATTAGAATACTGGACTAGAAATCATGTTTGTTGGATTCTGTTCCCTGCATCTGCTAAAGATTAGTTCCTGTACTTCAGCTGGTAGGCAAACTATGTTTAAACTATCCTAGGGTATATGCTACCTAAAAACTGTAGCACATCCCTTATAACAATACATGAGAGAAAAAAAAAAATTGTTACACACCTGTAGTGATCCATCTAGCACAGCCTGAGCCTTCTCTCCTAGAATTACATATGCTACCGCTTGGTCATTAGCTGTGATATACAAGTCTTCATCTAGAATCTTGTCCAAGACCAGTTTTCTAAACAGTCTTTCAACATTATGCCTTGAGTAGGCAGCTCCCTTCCCAAATATTCCAGACTGAATCTTTGCACTCTTTGTACCTGTGCAACAGAAATCAGGATTAGCCTGCAATTAGAAAGCCTACATACATATGTATTTACAGACCTGTGGAAGATTCTCAAGAGTATTCCATAGTCTATGCACATAAATCTGGTGCTCCAAGCACCACCAGAAAACTAATATTATCACTATAGCAACCTGAAACGGATTAAAACATTAGTCTCATTTATTTTGGATCATTTACCACCGAGAGATTCCTGGGAAGAATAATTCTGCAAAATATATCTTCTTTCAAACCACTGCTGGTATTGCACAGACCTCATGATACTTAGGAATTTATGCACCAAGTCTGTTTAGGTGTTGTTTCTGTAAGAACAGTACTTACCTAAGAAAATGTCTACCATCATATTCAATGTGTATCTTCCAGAACCTGTATTTCTCTTTGCATTTATTCGTCCCATTTGTCCACAATGCTCTTGTACAAATCTTATAATGCTCTTCACTTCATCTGTTACATTTCTTGATTTGTAATCCTATTAAAATAGACTTGATTAGGAAACAATGTTATGTGGTTCTGTCCTAATGCAAGTTGTTACTGACAACCTTGGTTTTCATTATTGAGCTTTTTCCAGTCATGAATTCATTTTGTTCCAATCAGAGAAATAGTGATTTTCTAGTTAGTACACCTACGGTGATACAATATAGTCAAAGGAATTCTGGATTTGATAATACTCTGGAAAATGCAGTAATACTTACCAACTGATTGAATATATAATCTCTATTGTATTAATTCTATAGAGTGAGCTGCAAGATTGCTGCATGAATACTGGTAATCAACGGAAATCGTTTGGAAAGCATTCCTGTAATTATTCTGCTGCCATGAACTAGAGCTTACGCTCCCAACATGCATTAAAGTGAGAAGACTGGACTGAATATGCATTATTCTAGTCAAATATTGTTACAATCACAGCTATGTAGGGTACTGTTTCAAACACAGGACTGAGAAGCAATATCATCAGGTATAAACCAGATCTGGTTTATAGAGATCAGTAATCCTTCCCTGTCTGCTTCAACAGCTATCTTCTCTTCTACTCCTGTTTATGCCACTAACAAGTTTGCTTCAATCCTTGACGCACAAACCCTAATCTTTGGGCCACCCCAAGCAGCGTACGCCTCCTGATGTGGCACTCATGCTACACTGGCAGCACAAAGCTGCCTTGAAAACATCAGAATAGGCAGTTGAAGGGATTTCCCCATAGCCATTCCAGTGGATCTATTAGCTCCTGCCTCCTATAAGCACTGTAGCCAAGAAAATCAACACAAAGGAACATCCTTACACCTCACTGACACACACCACACTCTGACAGAAATAGGAGCATCATAAGTCCATGGGTAGTCTGTGTAATTCTACTCTAGGTTAAACCCTGGAAATAATTCAAAGCATCTAGCATCACAAAAATACAAGACATCTCATTCATTTTCTTTATCTGCCTTCCCAAATGTCATGTAACCATTTTTTAATGCAGCAGCTAAATGCAAAATCAGTTTAACAATACTATAAATAAGAGCTATGATTTTTACCTTCTTTCTACTGCAGTTATCACAAATTACTTCTGGGTGATCTTTACAGAAGGTGGGATTGAAATTAGTTTCCCCGAAGTAGGCCAAAAGCTGAATTCTCCGGCAATCAACTACATTCTCACAGTAGTGAACCATACTGTACAGGTTGTTAAAGTGGGTCTGTCTTGTGTGACTGTTTCCATCTTTCTCCACTGAAATGCAACAAATTCAATTGTATTTGTTAAATCTGCACCTCTGCATTTTTGTATATTATCAGATAGACAAAACACAATATTCTTTTTTTGCTTAAAAAAAGATTAGTAGGTTAGTACAGAACTAATCTAGGACAGATTTTACCTTTAAAGTTTTAAAGAATGGGGAAGGGAAATAAGACTAGAATGACAAGAATCAAGAGATGGATATATATGAAGAAAAACGTTTTTGACTAAAATTAAGTACAAGTGACAAAAATCTCTCATTACAGAAAACCATTCAGGTAAAGATGCACAGTTCTCCCATCTTTGCAATACCATACTATGTATGGCACTTCTAAATGAGAAAATAACAGAGTCTATATGAAACAGAGACCAGTGACTAAGTGACTTTAATATTGTCTCCATTAAGTTACAAACATGAGAACTCACTTAGTATTAGCCTTCTAAGTCTGGTGACATCACTGTAGCTGTAGAAGAGCAGACAGTGAGACATTTCACCATCTCGTCCAGCTCTGCCAGATTCTTGATAGTAACCTTCTACAGATTTAGGAAGAGAAGCATGGATAACATAGCGTACATCAGGTTTATCAATTCCCATTCCAAAGGCAATTGTTGCACATATAACCTAGGAAGGAAATAATAATTTGTTACATAGAGTTATGAAAGTAATTCATGCAGCACCCTGCACCGAAAATAAGCGGTCAGGATTACGAAACGATGTAGAACCTCGAATTTCAATTGTAACACTTCAAGATGAGTATAAAATAGCAAAACCGCTTCTCCTTTCAGAAGAGCTATTCCAGAGAAAGGGAAAACTCCAAATCTCAGTCACAATATACAATTTAGCAGCATGCCTAGAGCTGTTTCAGAAGCCTTGTACTGCTCAACTCCTTCCTCCTGGAGCATCATACCTTGGTGTAGTGCTGCAGTTTTTGATTTGTAAAACTCCCAATAAAAAGATGGCTAATGTGTTTTGGCAGATCTGTTCGGATCTGTTGTTTAATACTGCATCCGATTTGGCAATAACATTACACAACTTCGCTTTCATTTACTAGGCCAAGAGGGATAAAAGTGCTCTAAATTCTATTCACTTTTTCCCCCAGTTGCTTTTCTTTTACCTGGCATCCTTCTTGATTAATCCACTTCTTTTGTACAAGATCTCTGTTGGAGTCAGTGAGGCCAGCATGATAGGCAAGTGCAGCAAGACCTTCCTTCTGCAGAATAGCTGCTGTTGTGTCACATTCATGACGTGAAAGGCAATAAATTATTCCAGAGTCATCTGCAAATACATAAAAAAAAGATTTGTGCTACAATACAGCTTTATTCCCTTTCACTTGCTTAACAGTCATACCTGTCAAGCAAATACATTTATTCCAATAGGGAGAGGTTGGTAAGTGTAATGCGATAACTGCTTAATAATGAAGAAAAGCAATTTTATTAATCTCAGATGTTTTTGTTAGTTTCTCCTCACCCAGTTTCCTGGTCTTTTGGTAAGGTGGAATCAAGAAAAGTTTTGCTGCTCAGTACTGTGCAATCTTGGGATTTAAAATACATGAATAAAGAACTACGTAAAGCAAGAGCTAGAGCAGTTTAGTCAAGTTTAGATATACTAGGTTACAGCACTAGAGGAACTATGAAGGGAGCTTGGTGTAGTCAGCTTCCACCAGCAGGAGCTGCAGGACTCCAAAAGAGAGTCTGGAAAGATAGGGATCTCTGAAGATATCTTCAAGGGGAACCACAGATAAGCAGACCAACAGAATTAAACAATTAAACCAGTATGGATATTAGATGACCTTTATACTGTGAAGACACGATGCTAAAAGGTCTGGCAACCTCCAGAAAGATGACTCAAGAGCATTACATAATTTACTTTTCCATCTTAACTTGAACTCTTAACTTTAGGATGCCCATAAATCTGATTGCCATTATCAGTAATATCATTTTGCCCCCAACTTGTTTTTCTTGTAAATATATTAGTCGCTTACAGAAAGGCACAAGTTTGGGGGTTTTACAGCATTATAAAAGCTTTTCCTGCCTTAAAAAGTAGTTCATAAAAATGCATGCAAGCACACTATGCTGCTCAGTACTCACGTGGATGATATTTTTTAATCCATTCCAAGCAATCCATTGCCACCTTCTTTGGCTTCTTGGGCAATACATCGTATTTCAAGTTATGCCTGTTGAAGCTCATTGTAAACCTAAAACAAGACAGTTCATGAGTGCTTGTCAGCTTTATGGGTGCAGTAATCCTTTCAGCAAGCTAGGTATTGATTGGAATGTCCTAAATTCAGCTAACTACTACTCATTCTGCATTATCTGCAAAGGAATTATTGTTCCACTATACCCATGGAGATTCAGGTCACCCATACTTTAGGTCTAAAACTCCTGCATTTTCCCTGTGTCTGTGAAAAAAACAAAGCTACATGGCACTATGTGGAAGGAAGAAATACCCATAAACCAAACATGGGCACAGTGATTTGCCTCCCCTTCATTTTCCTTTGAATACTTGCATCCACATTCAGCTGATCAAATTTGCAAAATACAGTGTCATCTCTCTCCCTCTAACCTAAAATACACTTCTAAAATAAGAAATTCAACTAAACAGAATGCTTTATTTTTCCACCATGTACAACGAAAACACTACAATACAATCCAGGCCCAATGGTACCTCATTATCTATGTCACTGCTAATGCTAATTAAAAAACACCTCCAGCTTTTGCAGTTTTCCAGCATTCTCATGAAAAGCACCCTAAAATACAACTTGCACATTTTGTCAGTGACATAGAAAACTTTATGATGTTATTTTCTATTAAACAGCTTCCTTAATCATGCAAGGAGGAGTTTGGTAAGATTTTTTTCTTCTTACTTTAATATTTTGCATTTAACTCACATTAAATTCCATGCATACATTCTCATTTAATCAGATACAATTACATCGATATTTCAGATGGATCTGTAATGCTTTTCTTTCTTTACTAAGTTTTCCACTCAACATTTCTGCAGCACAAACAAATTGTTTCAGGAAACTGCTGAGAAACTTACACTTGTGGTTTTAGCATCTCAAGCTGATTCTGAATATCCTTCTGTACTCTGGGATTAGCAGTGGCAGTAAGGGCCATCATAGGCACAGAGTGAAACTTTTTGCGGAGCATATTCAGTCGTTTGTAGTCTTGTCGAAAATCGTGACCCCACTAGTTTAAAAACAAAATTTAAATGTAACTGAGTAAGATGCTCCAACTAAGCCTTTTGCCATTTTGAAAAACAACTCAAGGTTTTTACCTGGCTGACACAGTGGGCCTCATCAATGACAAAACGCGCTAGGAGTTTCCTGTCGTAGAGATTTTCCAGGGCTGACATCAGTCGGCTGCTTGCACAAACCTAGATACACAGTGGCATTAGAAAGCAAACTAACAGAGCAAAGCATCACCCTACCTGACTAAGAATACAGAAACAATTGTTCTGTACAGGAAAGTTAATCTTGACTGCACAGGTAAAGCTTGAAGGCATAAAGAAGATGGCAACCAGCTTCATTTTAGTTGGCAACAAAGCAGCTGGTGTGGGATTACCACAAGGTTCTAGGATCATCTATCCAGAGGTCCTACAATCTGAGTAAATTTAAATGACTTAGGTCACAAAAGACAGGGAAAGACAATGCTGAAGAAAGAAACGTAATCAGCACACTAAACAGTCCCCTCTTACAAAGCTCTTGTGGAATAATATCATTTTTAAAGGCAGCATATAATTAAGTACAAGGCAATCTTTTGACAATCACCTATTACCTTGACAGTTACATTTTTTTCCCTGTATTATCCTATTCATAGTAATCTAGATTTTTAATAGCTACTTGACAGCAATTAGCCACTAATATGTAGTAAGACATATTGGAATGGATGGGCACAGGGTTTTTGTTTTAAGAGTTTAAATTGTACAGACATACTCGGTTCTCATTCTTGGTTAATTACTGATAGAAATTAGTTACATCTGTACAGACTCTTACCGAATTATCTAAAAAATATTTAACAATTTTTCCCCAGAAGCCTGTTCTAAATTCAGTGTTTCCCCTTTAATACTTCATAGTAATCCACCTCTTGTTGCCTTCATGATTTTACAATTCAAATTAAATACAAACCTTCTCAGGCGTAACATACAGAAGCTTTATTACAGGATCTTTTTTTGACAATTGCATATATATTTTTGAAGCATCAGCATCTGTTCTATCACCAGTCAGATGTGTTGCAGCAATCTATATTTAAAAAACCATATGTTTTAATATGCGCAAACCAGAAGCTTCTCCAAATATAGTCCTACCTCTAGTTATGTCAGATAAAAAAAGTGTATGCATTTACTATCCTCAGCAAATATAACATTTTCAATGATTCTTTGTGTAATTATAGATAACATTTGAACCCCCACCGTACTATAGACATCGCAGTAGACATCATTCTTCTAATGATAAAACCAAAAGACTATAAGCCAAATTCTATTCTTCTGCTCCCAATTCTATCAATAGACCAACAGCTGACTTAGGGGATTTGTCTGCTTTCTTTGAACTCTCTTTCCAGTAAAGAGAACAGATGTGATGTTTATTGCTCAATACACTGTAAGTTTGAGATTGAATTCAGAAAACGCAGATCTTAAGATAAGAAACAACGTTTCCAAGAAGCACAAAAACGTGATACCACCCTCAATAACAGTGCCCACAAACATGGAACAGCATTGCATCTGAAGACATTGAATACAACTTGGAGCAGCAATTTAATACTAAATTTGAAAGTATAACTTACTATTCGTGCTGAATAGTAACAAAGGAATTAGACCCTACGGACAAAAGCGCTGTAAGAATAGGTCACACCAACAGAGCCAATTCTGCCTGCTTGTCTCCTCTTCCTCTCACAAGAGGCAGCTGCAGCTCTGCAGAGGAAACTCCTCCTGCAGCTCCAGATCCCCAGGAGTCACAGAGCCAGCTTCACTGGCTTTTACAGCCATGGCACCCCACAACGCAAGAAAGAGTGAAGAGCGTGGCCAAAGCCTAGCGTTGTGCAATAGTCACTAAATGGCGGACAACCATTCCAGGGCCCTGTCTGGTCAGACTATCAAAAACCATGCTTGACAAGAGAAGGATTTGTCTGAGCTTCAAAACCCTGCATCATAATCACTTTTGTCTCATATCCCAAAACACCTCTGTATTTTTGCCCTAAAACGTGTTATCCACCTTTTTTTCCCCTGATCTTTCAATTTCAATAATACACTAAGGATGAAAAAGACACTTCACTGAGGCAAAAGCAGTTCATAAGTGATCAGCCTTAGGAACACACATTTTCTGCACTTGCATTTCTTTTCTCTGTGTATTACTTTTCCAGAAATGCTTAGCATCACCAGAACCCTCCTAGCTCAGGAATCTTAGTGCTTATTTCTGCTACAAAGCCAGGCTGCTCCTATTTAGGTGTCTAAATACAACTCTCAGAATCTAAGAATCAGGCATCTGTCCTTGAAAACTAAGCTCCAATAACAAATACACACAAGCATCAATAAATTTAGCAGTTAGACTGCCAAGATATTCTAGTTCATCTAATTTAGTTCTTCCTAGACGTCTTTGTGTGCCTTTTACAGTTTCCACCTAATCAATTTTTGCAGTTTATATTTGAGACATAAGATTTACTGTAAATTTTCAGATTTCTAATTCACTTATCTGCAGGTAAACTAAATAAAGTGAGCTGTTTGAACTTACATCCAAAGTCTTCAGTTTCTGAACTTGATCTATTATCAGCGACCTCAGTGGAGAGATAACAATAGTGACTCCAGCAGAGACACACGCTGGTAACTGGTAGCACAAGCTTTTACCACCACCTGTGAGGATTAAGCAGAACACAGCAAATGTTAGATACTAAGAGGAAAGGGAGACAGTGTGGAGAAGGAGCGGAAGAGGGGAGACCTATTTCTTACTTCCTATTTTACAGCGCTTTCAGAAACAATTAACTTCTACCAATGACTGCCTTTAATAAGATACCCGTAGGATAAGGAAGAGTTATCATGTGAAATATTATGGAAGGCAGAAATTTAATCTCCTCATTCAAAATACCACAATGCATACAAAGTTCCAGAAATCCACAGAATTCAAGCAGCACAATTTATCGCCACCTCCACAAAGGCACAGAGAAGGAGAAAAGTTTGTCACGGGCCTTGCAAAAGAGCTTCATTCAGGTCTTTATTGCTCAAGTGTCTGCCAGACCCCAAGAGCCTGCAGCTGCATGGAGTTTGGAGATACATACCAGTGGGCATTAAGATGAAACAATCTTCACCCAGAAGAGCAGCATTGATGGCCTCCAGCTGATTTGTCCGAAAATAGTGCAAACCAAACTTTTTGTGAAATATATTCATCATTTCTTCAGAATGGGAAAATTTCATACCCCTGAAACGTTCTAGTGCAGGGTTATTAACCGGCAGATCTAGTAAACAAAGAAAATGTACTTATAATAAGCTAAAATATCAAGTTGTGCTATCCCTCTTGCAACCTAAAACTGCTTCAGTATAACAGATGGCTTAGCTACCACCACTTCAACCCTTTAAGCCTTTTAAATTCAAATCATGACTTACTAAAAAAAACTTGCATTCATCTAGAATTCAAGACTGGCTAAAGCGTGAATTTTGATTATATGCAAATCTCTGGAAACAAGCTTCTTACCTATGACTGTATATGCCTAGTCTTACACTGACAAACTTCATCTCTGTCACAATCAGCTGTGAATAGGCTACCCATTCGTGGGTACCTAACAGTAGGTGCTAGGTGAATCAGCGACAGAGAAGCTGATGAAACGGGTTAACATTTTCACCTTTTACCAACCCATTCCCACAGTAACCACAAATAATACTGACCCACCCCTGTGCCCCAAAGGGATTAGGTTTGCTTCAACAAGTACTCATTTTTGACCATTTTGCATAAACAGCTAAAACTGTTGCACAGCTTTGAATTAACAACTGCAGAATCATTATTTAATTAAAACACAGAAACATTCTAGTTTCCAATTTTAGCAGCTTCATCTTCCCAGCAGCCTGCAACCTGCATGGCAAATAAATATTCAAGAAGTTTGGCATCACTTGGAGGAAAAAAAAACAGAAGATGACTTTGCAAAGAGATACCAAAAGAAATTTCCACAGAAACAAAAGGCATTGATGTAATCTACAGTAAGTTACTTGGCCTTAGGCTTAAAAATAAGTAAATAAAAATTTAAAAAGGGAAAGATAGTAATCCTAATGAGCATAATTTACCTGAACGGTTCTTTGTTGCCATCAAGAAGCTTGATTTCGGAGCAGCAGGATTTGATACAACAGCAGATCCTTTGGCTCTGGACATTATCTTTGACAACAGCGATTTGGCAGGTGGCCCTTCCCTGACGGGCTGATAAAACGGCGTAGATGGCGATTCAGGTGCCGAAACGTTCACCGAATTCTCCCAGCCCTCATCAAAATCATCTATATCAAACTGACCAAGGTCAAAGCCTGTATCACTTATAGCTAAACTGTCTTCTGCAGCAATGCCAGCAGGAGCTTTGCTCTGACCTTTCAGAGCTGTGCTCGTAAGAGGCCGCTCCAGCAGATGACGGTTTCCACCATTTCTCACCCCTGGTTTTTCACACCAGCTGCTGTCGAAGGACATCTCAGAACAGAGGCTGAGGGAAGCTCCATCTTTGCCATTTACCTTGGAAGACGACAGTGCTGAAGTTTCTGGCCAGGTGATCTCCTCAATACTTTGCTTTGAAGCATAAGAGGTATCCAAGGTTTGATTTTTTTTGGTAGAAAAATTGCTTGAATTAACAGGCCCAGAAAGCATAGATGGGAGGTTTGTGGATTTTGATGAGTTTCTGTCAGAACTGAAGCTCCAGTTCGGGCCAGAACACAGAGCAGTACCAGGACCTGCAAGAGGGCCCCTTTCCACACATGCCTTCCAGTTTCTAGGAAAAGTGTTGTTTATGCTACTTTTATTCAAAGTGACAGAATTAGCTAGCAATTTTCTCCTGGGAGAGATGGCAAGAGAAGGAAGAAGGGAAAAAAAAAAAAAAATGTAGTCACAAGCAATGATTTATCAAGTTCTACAACACACATTAAACAGTTTTGTCTCTTTCCTATTAAAAATATTAACATATGGTGGTTACATCATATTCTGTGTCACTATATTTTAAAAATATTTCAAACAAATCTAGGGAAGAGAGAATAATACCAGAACTCAGTTGAACAAAATAATTACAAAATTACTGTTACAAAGTTACATTACAAAATATCTGTTCTCTGCAAACATAAAATAAAAGAATTCCTAATAGCAAGGAACTGATCCAGGCAAGATAGAGCATTAAAAAAAAAAAAAAAAAAATCCTTAGAGGCACAAACCTGAAGTTAAAAAAAGTAAAAATACGCTTGAACCAAATTGTGTTTTTATGTACTTTCTAAAGACTATGTCTGACTACAGTAATAAGAGGAAATAGAATAAATTAGTTTTACTGAGAACGTTCAGAAAAAGCACATAGTCCCAGCCCAGTAAAAAAACAAAACAAAATCCCAAATCTCAATACTTTATCTACATATTGTGTCATCAGATTATGCAGAAGTTAAAGAAGCAGATTGCAGTAGCACTAATCAAATTGAAAGATGACAAGTACATGGATATTAGGAGAAGTCATAATCACTGTAGTCAGTGATAGCAAGTCTCATAGAGGGAATATTAAACTAATGCCTCCAGTTACAAGAAATCAGGATGACACCTAGCAGGTTACATCACATCACCCTGCTGCTTTGGAAGCATCTGGTGCTAGTCACCTTCCAGAGAAAAGATACAGGACTACCTATGCCTCAGACTCCATGTGGAACTGGAGTCTTTCTTCTGGCAGAACACGGGGATTGTTAATACTTTCAGCAGTTTTTTGGATTTTTTTTTTTTCCTTCATTCAGTCAGTAATTTTAAGCTTTTAAAAAATCATTCCGTATCATCTTTCCAGTGTGATGGAGACACCTGCAGGCATGACGCCGCTTCGCACAGAGCATGGAAACGCGGAAGGCTGCTTATTAAAGCGTACCTGAGATCTCTCTGCTGGAGAAGTTCTTTTGCGCATGACAGAGACTTAAGCTCATGAAGCGGAATAGCATCTACCAGCTTACAGATATCATCCATGACGCCGTAGAGTTGCTGCTCCAAATGCAAGCCCTTATCTGTTAGATGGAGTGTATTTTAGCATACAGTAACACTCATTTTTATCAGAGTATATAACAAGATTATATCACTCTCCCAAAAGATAGTAAATTGCAATAAATAAGTCTAAATAATTTACTTTCAATATATATTTTAAAAGTCCATTCACATAAAGAACCTGTTCCTGTGCGCACAAACTCAGCTAGTCTGCATATTTTTGCCCTTGCCTTTTATTTATCCATCTCTCTACACTTTCCAAACCTCATCACAGTTCTTTTAAACTTATTTCCAAAAAACACTCAAGTTTACAGGTTTTGCTTATCTCAAATTACTCCTCCCCAAACACACTAAAACAAATTTTATCAAAATATTACATTGCAATTCTAGACTAGAAAGTACCGTAGAAAACGTCCCACACGTGAAAGTCTACATTTGTCACCTCATGACCTTCCCTTCCACATTTAGTACCACTGCAAACCATCCAGACCTCAAACCGCTGCTACCGGGGGTGTGATCCCTCAGACTAAATTCTGGCCTGTGCTACCCGTGCCTGACTCTGAATTACCTGGAGGTCAGGAGGACGCCTCTTGCAACAAGCTAACGGCCCAAATTGACCTGAAGTTTGCTACAGGTACACTAAAGTATGACAAGATGGAGCCTGACTAAATTGATCTCCAGAACAGCATTGTTAAAACATAAACGTAAAAACACTGCTCTGGGCATTTATAAACACAAAATTTTGAATGACACTGTAGAACAGTACCATAAGCTACATTTTTATGTATCTTGAGAGGAAAGATCTGCAGTCTTAAAACCAGGTTGTGCCACACCTATACTTAGAAACTTTTCATTCTGCAAGTGAAACTCAGAAACATTTTAGCCCAGTAGTTCCTAAAGCCAGCACCTGTGGGAATCAAACAGAGGCACGGACACAGTCCCAGCTTACAGTGATGTGTCTGTGTGCTGCAGCTGACTTCGGGAACAATTTGGTCGATCTGTGCTTTTAAGTTCTGAAAAGGAGGTCTGTGCGGTATCCCAGACTGGTACTGAGAGACCCGGAATCAGGATCAGACAACACCCCCGAGTCCACACAACGTATACACAACATGTGCACATCCTGTAGGAGAATCAGTCCCCTGCCTCCTTGTCCCCATCGGTCACTGTTAGTTAATGCTCTCAGATTACATGGGATACGCAGGAGAACAAGAAGTTGCAAACCATCCCCAAAATCTAAGGCGTAAAATTTCAGAATGTTTCATGTACCTGCATCCTCTGCACTAGGATCACTTTCAGCAACAGGCTGCGTTGTAGCAACCTTCCCGGGCTTGGACTCAATGCTGCTAGCTGTGGATCTTCCACCAGTTGGAGATTCTTTGAAAATATTACTAATATTAAAATAAAAAGTCATTAAAATACAGATATCTGTAAATCAATGCATTTCCGTAAGAGAAGTTTATCCTTTAAAATAATAGCCTTTAAGACAAACAAATTTCTGAAAACCCAGTTAAAATGCAAGTAGCTGAGCAGTTTGTCACTCATCCTATGTGCCAACATGTAGAGACTTGCTTCAATTTTTTTTTTCTTCCCACTATGAAAGGAAAAATAACTCTGCTTTTTCTGAAGCAAAAGCCACCTTAAACGTTGGCCATAAACCAAAAAGTATTTCATAAAACATTAATAGCAGCTGTCGACTGCTAACCTGCCATAATCAACTCAACCTGCAACTTTTTAACAAGCAATAGTTTCATGTCTTTTTTGGTACTTTTTAAAATCATCCTAAAGACAGACAGTTTTATCAATGAATTTTGTTTTACCTAATGCTTTTTACAGAAGGCGAGAAGGAAGGCAGCTCTTCTTCAGGGGAGGGTGGAATAATATCTAAGTAATCATCCTCTTCAAGCTCAGTGCCTGCGAACGGCTCGATGTCGACCTCATCCAGTCCTGGGGGGCTGTTTTTCTCATTGCCGCTTGGCTTCTGGCTCTCACCGCTTTTATCATTAGCAGCTGAAAGAGAAGTGTACTGATATTGTTGGCTAACCCTGTAAACTCATTCCAGTGTAAACAAAAATGCAGCTGAATAGAGGGGAAAAATTAATAGCCAGATTTCAAAACACTCGTTTAGTACAGTTTCTGACTTTTAAAGGACAGAAGAAAAAAATATTACTGCTCCCTTTTTCTCCCCCATTAAAAATAAACAGACAAAAACCCCACAAACCCTCTTTTAAGATGAAAACTTACAGAGCTTGCCTATAGTTACCTTCCTCTGTCAGAACAGTGTAGACTCATCAACTAGCATAGTCCCTATACTGGAATTAGAAGGTAAAATTACATGTATAGTGCCTGACATGACAAATCCTACTAAGAAAGGCCAATATTATTAATCTATTAAAATTCATTTCACAGAAAGAGGGGAAAAAAGTAACAAAACATTCTTAAGAAGAAAAACAGAGTTCACAAATCCTTTTGCCATTTAATGTAACGGCAGCATCACGGAACACTGTTCAATACTATTCAGTTGCACAAGCATATTCTTTTCACAAACAAAGATGAAAAGTTTCAAAACACAACAGGTAAGGCTCATAAAACAGAGAAGCTAAGAGAAATCCAGAGCTGTCAAGGAAGCACTCTGATGGATGGTCATGAACTTCTTGGTCATAATCGAGGGTTGGAGTTTTTCTGGTTTGTTTTTCGTTTTGCTTTAAATCGAGAAATCTCTTTTTCTGGTTTAATGCGAGGGTTGGAGTTTTTCTGGTTTGTTTTTTGTTTTGCTTTAAATCGAGAGATCTCTTTTTCTGGTTTAATATTTCTCATCATTACATTTAGCCATAAGATGATTTTATGTCTCTTTTATATGAATTTTAGAAGTGCTTTTCTTTCTAAAACACCCCTATAGATTATTGCTCTTCATTTCTGGAATGCCATATGGGAAGTCTTGCAACTACAATACTACCATGCGACCAGCTGCTACTTCTGCCACAGAGACAACGCTTCACTAATTGCAACCCTGCACTTCCACAAGCTGCGGTTACCCAAACGAAATCCACGTCCCCACGACTGCTTGTCAGATACGAGCATGCAGCTCCCTCTGGTTTCTGAAAAACCAAGCCCTCTGTGTGCAAACACGAACATATTTTCTTCTAGCTCACTGGTACTTTAAAATAAATTGTTACCTGGGTGAGCCTCTTCCCTGTCATCATCCAAAATCACGTCAGCAGATAAATTCTCCCAAAGGCCCTCACCCACAGCCTTGTTATCGCTGCAGGGAGCCGAATCCTCAAGACAGATGACAGACTGCTGCGACAAGGGTGCTCGTCCAGCCTCTGGCGAGGTCTCCCCGCGCTCCGAAGTGGCGCGGCTGCGAGGCCCCGTGCCGTCGCCCACGGTCCCGGGGGGAGAGCCAGGTGGCTCACCCAGGCGGGGCTTTGGCCTCTGGGAGGCCTT
>NW_009215958.1:0-2234 GCF_000690835.1 Fulmarus glacialis | reverse complement strand
CTGGAGCCCTCAGCACAAGAAAGGCATGGGCCTGTTGGAGCTGGCCCAGAGGAGGGCAACAAAAATGATCAGGGGGTGGAATGCCTCTTCTATGAAGAAAGGCTGAGAGAGTTGGGGTAATTCAGCCTGGAGAAGAGAAGGCTTTGGGGCGACCTTATTGCAGCCTTTCAGTACTTAAAGGGGGCTTATAAGAAAGATGGTGGCAAACTTTTTAGCAGGGCCTGTTGCGATAGGACAAGGAGGAATGGTTCTAAACTAAAAGACAGTAGATTTAGACTAGATATAAGGAAGGCATTTTTTACAATGAGGGTGGTGAAACACTGGAACAGGTTCCGCAGAGAGGTGGTAGATGCCCCATTCCTCGAAACATTCAAGGTCAGGTTGGACGGGGCTCAGCTCAACCTGATCTAGTTGAAGATGTCCCTACCCATGGCAGGGAGGTTTGGACTAGATGACCTTTAAAGGTCCCTTCCAACCCAAACTATTCTATGATTGTATAATCCTTAGTTATAATTTGACTCTATAGCAAAGAGAAAAAAAAGGAAAAGGAAAACATAGTAGATGCTAGAAACTAAATACTGGAATTTAAATGTCAGCGTTTTCATTTAATGGCCAAAGAATAATTCACACGATGAGAGAAAAAGAGCTTTTTAACCTCCTTGTGGTCGCTTTTACATTTTGCACAAATGTAAGTTTATACTTAGAAACAAACAACTATATTAATGGTGAAACAATACAGTGAATAATACCATCCAGTGAGTCCCCAGATATTTGAACACGAATCCTAAGAGGATATGTAGACTTATATTAAGAAAAGCGTATATCCCTGCCTTTCTGGATTACTTGTAAAGCCAGTTCTTTCAACAGCCTTTATCCTCCACATTCCTTGACTAGATCGCTGTGGTGACAGATAGACTGCTGACAACGGATGAGTACTATGCCCAGGTTTCATTCAAAAGCTGACATTTAAAATGGTAACAGAAAAGATGCCTGAAATGAAAGAATGACTTTCTGTTTCTTCCTAAAGCTCATACTTTTGAGTCTATAAAAATAATCACTACTACTTTTAAATTCTTCTATAAAGCTGATTCCTGACAGTTTCTCACTTTCAGGCAATATACAACCAGGATATTCGAGAGATGTTTGCAAGAGCACCTGAAAGCTGAAGTCACTGACATGCAGCTGTGATTAGCAACTGAATCAAACCCATGTAGTTTAAAGGAACTTCAATACGTGAGGTTCAGTTATCACTAACTGGAAATCATTTTAGAAGTAGTTGCTGGCATCAAGAAGTAAGTGAGATACGACTACTGATTAGTCAAAAGAATGAGCAACAGTATTAAAGCATGTGACAAATTTATAGATCTACAACATATGTCAGACATATTTACTGAGATTAACTGATGATTGATAGAGCAAATTATATTCATCTTGCACTTTTAACTGTCCCATGGCACCTTGTGCCCATTAATCTTCATCAGTGTATGGTATAACACAAAGCCTTTAAGCAATTGCAAAAAAAATCTTGCTGCATTTTCCTTTAAAGACTCACCTTGCTACCTTGAAGACTAAGGCTGCAAAACTCAAAGATATCTAGACTTGAGGAAGAGCAGGTATCATCCCTGACAGCAGAATGATTAGATTTTTTTTCAAAATTTTCCTTTATTACTTCCCACAATCTGCTTCACACAGTCCTAAGATTCACTTTGCTATTACCTCTGTGTACCCCTATTTCTTCTCCATGTCAAAGATTTGAAGCTGTGCCCCAATCCATCAATCTTCCCAAACAGTATGTGACAGATGGTAAAAACAGATGGAAAAAATTTTGACCTTCATTTATACTAGATACAGTTGACAACAATCAGTGCCTACCCTACTAACTTCTGATCTCTTCTTATTTTAAGAGTTATATGGATTAAAAATCAGGAATGATATTGTTAGAAGCATGTTTGCTCACATTTACATGCAAATAATAATAAAAAAAACAACAGGGAAAAATCAAAGACCACCAAAAAGCCAAGAGAGCTGATTTACTCATTCCATTAGAGGAATTACTCATTCCATTTCTATTGAAAGACACAATGGAAAGGTATACAGATAAGCATTAATACTACTCTGAAGAGTGAGGACTAAAGTTAGTGTAAGGGTTAGGGAACAGGGAGCCACAAAACCTACAGCTCCAGGGACACTGGGGCTGCAAAAGGCATGCCAAGGGGAGCACGGCACTGCACCAA
>NW_009215957.1:0-14773 GCF_000690835.1 Fulmarus glacialis | reverse complement strand
CTCATCCTTGGTGACAACGTTCCCCCCAATAAATAAAGGATCCAATAAAGGATGGAGATTCTCCTTGGCTCTCTTTTTGTCATTAATATACTTGTAAAAACATTTTTTGTTGTCTCTCACGATGGTGGCCAGGTTGAGTTCTAGCTGGGCTTTTGCCTTTCTAATTTCAACTCTGCACGACCTAATGAGATCCCTTGAGTTGCCTGCCCCTTCTTCCACAAGTGATAAACTCTCCTTTTTTTCCTGAGTCCATGCCAGAGCTACCCGTTCCCAATGTATCCTTCTGTGAATGTTGGAATGCACTTAATCTATTTTTTTATAGTATTGGAAGAGGTAGTATCAAATTTGGTAAATTTTTCAGGTTTGCATCCTACAAATTAATTTTCAGATTGTATAATTTTCTACCTTGAACTGTACACTTGAGACTGTATAAAGGTATATCTTCTGCATCTTGAAAAAGAAACCCCTAGCACATTGATTCAGATTTCCAGTAATGCAAGTCTAACAACTATTCCACCTCATTTGTGAATCAATCAATTCAATGAAGGTTAGAAATTTACAACACTTTTTTACCACAAAGATTTACCAATCCATAAGTGGATATTTTAGCCTACAGATACAGAATCTAGTCTTTTACTTAGGTAGTAAAAATCTTACATTCGTAGCTGATGAACTGGGATCTGTTGCCATGGGGCACAATATGACAAATATCTCCTGCTTCCTTGCACTTTCTCACTCATGTAGTGCTACATTTATATACCATTTTAACCTTCAGATTAGGACAATGAATGTCCATGAAATGCTTCCTCTTTTCTTCAGAGGACCAGATATACAGCCTGCACATATACATTATACATATAAATAAATAAATAAATAAATACATTTGTATGGGTTTCTCTTTTCAATTAAATTGTGCAGTTCATCTCCTAATTAATTTTATTCTTTATGAACATGGGTCTAGGAACAGAACAAAATAATCTATATGTGAATGTCTGAATAACAGATGTACATGCAACATCATTATTATTATACTGTGAATGATTATTCTATACTGTTGTGAATAAACCGTCTCCTCCCTTGTGACAGCTTTCTGTTGGAAAATATCATCAGGTCATTATAAATGGGGATTACCAGGAAGCAAACCAGACCCCAAAATGAGCAAACCTGGCTTTCATAAGAGAAAGAACTTTTCAACATTACATTTTCCTTCTTTTAAATGGAGTTCGGTGGGGATGCTCTGCATATATGTACTGTTAAAGGTTAAATTTCTGTCAAGAGGGAATTAAACACAGTCTTACACTAAACCAGAAACAAATCCACTTAAAAATGAGGGTAGAACAATGCCTCGGGAACTTGGTTAGGAACTCTCTCTGAACAGTTGTCCTGGTTTCGGCTGGGATAGGGTTAAATTTCTTGCTAGTGCTGGGTTTTGGATTTAGTATGAGGAGAATGTTGATAACACACTGATGTTTTCAGTTGTTGCTAAGTGCCCTCCTAGTCCAAGGACAGCTCCCATGCCTACTGACTGAGCTAGGTACACAAGATGGGAGGGAACATAATCAGGACAGCCAGCTCAGCTGGCTAATGGGGTATTCCATACCATGTGACGTCATGCTCAGTATATGAATGGTAGGCGTGATCCAGGAAGTACCGATCGCTACCTCATTATCGGTCAGCGTGGGTGGTGAGCAATTGCATTGTGCATCACTTATTTTGTATATTTTATCATTATCATTATTATTCTCCCTTTTTTGTTCTATTAAACTGTCTTTATCTCAACTCGCGAGTTTTTCTCACTCTTACCCTTCCAATTCTCTCCCCGTCCCACTGGGGGTGGGCGGAGTGAGTGAATGGCTGCGTGGTATTTGGCTGCCTGCCAGGTTAAACCACGACAACAGTTCTAAGTATATTTATATATTTAAGAATACAATTCATACAGAAAAGACACATAAACAGGTGAAACCATCTGCAGTACAAAAAAAAAGATCGGATTATCTGTGGGTTGGTATCAAGAAGCCAAATGTTTGGCTGGGAAAGGAAAAACAATACAAGCTCCTCAAAAGCCCGCTCCTGTTTTCTAGACATCACACTGCATAAAGAGCATTCAGTAGCGTGCCAGGACAAGACTGGTATTTAGTGGTATCTCATCTATCTTAGCTAACCCATACTAACACAGTTTAAATCTACAGCTAAGATCAAAATGTAGAAGCAATGATCTACTCTACTTTTAGGGTTTGCAGTATAAAAATTTGTTTTATTCATGATATAACTAGGTTTGCAGATGAATCACAATTCCTTTCACATCCCAAGCTGCAGCAGTGGGCCTTGTGACAAGAAAAATGAGTTAACAACAACAACAACTGTGTCTTGTGACACTTGCTAATACACAGAACCATACATCTTGCTTTTTTTTTTTTTCCCTCAAAAAACAATGTACACAATGTATGTGAGGACCTAGAAACTGAAGAGCAAGCATCAATCAGACTGGCATTTCATAGTGCTAGGCCTCCTAGCAGAAACTTTGGTAATATGATGGTGGGACAGGTTCTTAGAGAGAGCATAGTCCCATTCACATCTAACATTTGCACATGCTTTGACTTCACTGGTATACTACACAACAATTTTTACAGCTTCATCAGCTTCTGAAAGCAAAAGAACTATAGAGAAGCCTGCTTTTTTCTATTTTCAAAGTATAAAAGAAAAAATATATATATTTATTTCCCACTGACAGTTAAATCGGTATTTTATATTCCATCTGGCAGGAGGTAGAAACTATTTTAATAAAGCTCAATTATTCCTGAGCAAATAGAAGTAAGAGACCCAAGGGCATTGGATGTTTGGAAATCATTGTAGCATATAACTTTGGAAATACATATTTTGTTGCTTCAGTCCTAATCTAAGTATCTGGAAAGTAGTCAGACAGGATAATACCTTTAATCTCAAAGGCATGAGCTGGAACTAGGCATTCTGTGTGTGGCACAGGCCAGAGTCATCTCCAAGCTGAAGATAATCTTCTTCCCAACTGAGCATTTGGAGCTACTTAGAAACAATCTTTCATTCCTCTAATTTTTTCTCACATATCCATAACATTAGCACTTGATGTAATAAAAACTACTGTCAGCTTTCCCACAGTGTTTCCAAATTCTTTGAAGTTCATACTGTTTACCCAGTTGGAAGCCTTTAAGACCTATATAATTTCCTTTCTCTTCTCTTACAATCATTGCTGATAGAAGCTATAACTGGCATTCATGTGAAAATACTTAAAATTCTAATGTGTTATACAAGCAAAAAAAAAGCATTTTACTGAAGTCCACCTCCTTACCAGCAAATAAGATCATTTTTTTTCAGGGTTGAACTGCATCATATAGTATGCATTTACATGAATAGTAATTGTGACCATTGATTTGAGAAGGTATCTTCGGACAGAATGGAGTTGCACTTTCATTTTTGTTCTTCACTTTTTACACTGTAATTAACTGAACCAACATTTAGTCTTTTTAAACACTATTTTTCATGGGAATGCTCTCTTCCCTTTTCTATAAGAAATGTAGTTATCTTTTTTATCATACCATGAATTTCCTTGGTAATAAGTTGTTGAAAGAACAAGAAACAATAATAATGGTGTCTGAGGTAATTTTCCTGGAAAACCTATAGTTCTCAGAGTACTTTGCTATTCAAAAATGTGATGTTAGCTGGATATATGAGTACAAATGGGGAACTACTGCATGTAAGAGAATATGGAGACTATGTTTGGAATACAGTAAATAAGGAAGGAACTTAAAAATATAGTGAGCAGATGATAATTTAAAAGCATATAATTTGCAAAAGGCCATACTGCAATGTTTCAGCCAAAGACATCGTAAAATATCTGCTTAATAAAAGAGGTATTATAGAATTATGATGTTAATATCTAATAAGCAACAAGAAAACACATAATTATTGAAAACATGCACAACACTGCCATGACACAACCTAAATGAAATGATACATATGGACTATTCCTAAAAATATTTATGGTAATACGAAGAATAATTATACACCATATTTTTTTCAAACAATGAAACAAAGGTGAACATTTTTGTTGCTATTCATTTCTGTTGAAAAATAATTCCCAATGTTCAACCAGCTCAGGTGGATATTGATGGACTTTGCATTTGCTAAATTTCCCAAATTATCTTCTTATCAGGACCAAAATTACAGTGTGCATATCATGAGCTAAGCTGGATTTTTCACTACATTGTATTTTAGTTTAAGTCTACGTAATATGCAAATTGTTTAATCTCATCTAAGTTAAGCTATCTAAAGGTTAGACTTCTGAGCAATTTAGCAAGTGCTTCCTTAAACAATGAGGGGGGAAACACATTCAGAAATTCATTCATCTCATCCTAAGAGAAATATAAAATGTTATAATGGAGGAATTTTCAGAGATTTTATTTTCTATCATACTCACTGACAGAGTGGTCATTGTTCTTTTTAACACTGGTCCACAGTGAGCTGTACATCTAAATACAGTAATTTTTCTTTTCATCATGGGCATGTTAAAAGGGACGTTCCACTATTGTGATTTAAGCGATCGTAACTGTGTCATCAGTCACTAAGAAACAGTGATCTGGTTAAACATGCTAAACATATTCCTTATCTACCAGGATTTAAGTGCAATGAGTTTTGTCACTTCATTCTCTAAATGCTTGCTATGAAAGCATCAACCAAAAGAAAACTTCACTGAGCACTTGTCGACAGCCTCTGCATAACACATTCCTTGAATATTTGAACCCTCTGTCTTTCAGGTGAAGGTAGCTTGTCCAGAAGGCTACCTGAATTTTAAAGCTGAGTAGCATGCATATGTAACAATTGAACAAGGTCAGACTCTTTTTCTTTTCTCTCTGGTTTTTTTTTTTTTTTTTTAAGGGGTTCTTGGATGTAAACATTCCTTTCTTTTTTCCTTCTTTTCTTTTTTTTTTTTTTTCCCCCTTAAGAGTGGTTATATTGACCACTTCCCCCCACTTCCCCCATATGTCATAGAATAATTTTTAAAAATAAAGTTTTTTTTCTCAGCTGGCACACTGTCTTCGAACTGCTGTGATTTCAAAAAGACACCTTGTTATTTAACGTTCAAGAAAAATAATTAAATTCACAATAATGTGTAAGTCTAGGTGTAAAGATAGACTTCTCTGGCTTATCTTTGCTCTGGTAAAGCAATTACATGTAGTTCTGTAACTAGGATTACTTAACTAGAGGACTCCTAAATATAAATATTTAGTAATACACTTCCAAAATGGTGGGCATATACAGAACTAATGGTGAAGGAAATAAAATTATAAAAGCAAAATACAGCTTTGAATTTAGATTTTAAATTCTCCACAGCCTCAGATTCTTAAACATTTTTGGATATCAGAGCACAGGAGAGATCTAAGTTTAAAGAGACCTTTGGATACTATTGACATAGGAATGAAGAACATAAAACTACGTTTTTAATTTCCTATATATATTGAGTGTATTTTAACATAATGTACATGTTTGCTCAGTACCAATGCTAAAGGTTATCTGCAAAGTAACCTGCAGCATTCAGATAACATGGAAGAGTATAAGTTAACAAACAAAATGTCCTGCATGTGATAGTAGAAAATAAACCTAGACGTCTGTTGGAAAAGTTTAAAGAGGTTCTCTCACACCATCTCTGTGATGGTGTAAAAGGTGTAATTTTGCCTTTTAACTTTTATTTACACTTTTTGAGCTATAGGACTACTACATGTTCCAATAAGGGATTTAAATAACATAGAAGTGTAACAAAGCATTTAGTTCTGCAAATTAGATAAATGTTGTGGAAAGTGCATCTCCTACCACCCTGTGGCAGTTTAGAATCACTGCATATTAGCATACCTCATTAAACATGTTCAGCTTAATTCATACTTCCTTAATGAATTTACTCACCAAGCAACACGAAAAGAACCCAAACTAAAGAATCCCTGTCCAATTCAACATGTGCATATGCAACTAATAAATTGCATTAAAAGTGTATGTTGTATTGGAACTGTTGCCTTTTTAGCAAGCAGTGCCATTGTCAGGAAAATGAAAATACATGGTTACATAGACTTGTAATTAGACACTTTTAGCAACAATTATATTGTTATAAAAGTCATAATTTCTGTCCTCTCAACATCTAATAATAATTAGATTAGAATAACTGTCTTGTAATTTTACAACACTGACAGTCTGAAGCAATATGTTCTTCCATTATGAATCAATATCTATTATTTTCATTCTCCTGTATAACAATATTGTTTTAAGACGGCCTTTACTTGCACGTGTTGGTTTTGCAAACTATATACTCAGTGTCAAGATCATACAGGGAAAGATATATTTAGTATCACGTTTATGTTGCTTCTAAAGTTTGCTTATAAAACTTATTAATATTCATATAGTAAAATTAGCTTCATAATTATTTGTATTTTCAGCAAATATTCTAAATTGTTATGTAGTTTCATTCAAATTTCTGGGATTTATTTCACAGAGATTATTAATAACACAGTAGTTTAATCTCAACTTAACATTAGACAATTTACTTTTCTCCTGTTTTCATCAGGAAACACTGGTCACTTCAGCAATTTCAGTACTATGCTAGTAAGTTCTGCAGTTATGGGGATGTACCTTCTTTTTCTCCATAAATGTCTTTCATTGTCAGAAAGTGCTAGGCAAATGATAGTAAATCAATCAAAAAATGTTCTGAAAAACACACTCCTTTTCTAGAAATGAAGTGTAGACTGCACATTAGGCCAGTTCTGGAAAGAAATTAAATCAGCAGTTGTGAGCCTGAAGATATATTACCTGCATTTTATCACCCTAGAAACTTTGAACCAAAATGCTGTTGTCATTTTTTCTTGAGTTACAGGCTAGCTGTTTGAACATTTTTAACAAATTCTGAATACTTTCAAAAGGTTAAGTCATCCATGATATACACGCCTATGCTTATAAGCTTAAAGAGTGAGATGAAGTGTGAATTTGATATGATTACAAGACTATGCTTACAGAAAGATAAAGATATTATTAGCTAAGCCATATATAAAGCTTGAACTGATCCTATTCAAAGGAAGAAGCTCCAATGGTGTTTTAGCAGTGATATTTTAGTTGAACAGACCTCAGAGGTAAAAATTGATAGTGATCTTATTTATTTTATAGTTATAAGAATAATATAGATCATTATGATTTCATTCATACAGTAGTACATCTATATTAATTGTAGACAGGATAAGCGATCTCCTGAACATGTAGGTGATGGATAAATTTTCTTCTTAAGTAAGTTTGTAGCCTTTCCCTCTCTGCCCAGTGTTTTCTATATATGGAGTTTTGCTTAGATTCATTTAAATATTTCTGTATATTAAGTAAAGTAAGTTTAGTGATTCATATTCATGTAGAGAGATTTCACTAATGGTTAGGCTGCTGCAAGCTGGTGGTTTGTATGTGTGTCTGCATTTGTACTACATATGGTGTGAAACTACCCATGTGTTAAACTGCTGAACAATGTGACAAATTACATTTACCATGCACCTGTGGCTACCTCACCTGCTTTGTAACCACTGAACCCTGTCCACCAGGATTTATTCTAACATTCCAATTCTCTAAGCAGCTTCACACAGCATATAAAATACCTTAAAAGCCCTGACAGAGAATTGCTACCATGTAGTATTTCCCCCCTGATTTATGTTGATGTGAGCTTCAGAAATGGCAAGGAATTGAACCTGCTAGCTAATCTGAAGTATAATAGGATGTCTATCACAGAAGGATGAATTTCAACTTCTCAGTTCCTCAGTGGTTTGTAGGAGCATAGATTGGAATTAATGTTGCAACATGGATATCTTGAGATCATTTGTGTCTTACCATTTATTTTTAAGGGGTGATTATATCCTTATCTTGCTTTTTTCTGGGTCTTCCTTTGCATTGTGTTAAGTAATAAGACATTCTCTGCAATTTTGATTTCTGGATAAAGTCCTCCTGTCCTTACCATCTACTACCTTATTATCTTCATAGATATATATATTCCTTTGAGTCTTGGTGGCAATGAAGTAAAAACTGCAAGAAGAAAGGAAATTTGTTCCTGGAGTTCGGAAGGAGGAAGAGGATCATCTTTCAGTCTTTTACTTAAAGTCCGCAGAAGCCATGATGCATGTGGAAACAGAAATGACACTTTTTTGTTTGTTTTTGTTTCACCATTACTAGAGTAAAGACAGGTTTCTTAGAGCAGCGATCATCCCATTTGATTCACAACCACTGTTCAGAGAGGTAGAAGAGGAGGATTTACGTACTGATTGATTCTTGATCTTGATATGTATGAGAAACTCTATGTGTTTCTTAGGTTGGCAGTTCATCCATCCAAACAAAGAACTCTGCTGAACTGCAGACTGTCATATAAAATCTCCCTCTTTGTTATATACTTGATAGTCCTGTGAGACAGATACTTCTTTGCAGGTGCTATAAAGGTGACATTTGTCTTTCTTATCTGCACTGAGGAAATCTGTCTGAAGTTCTTCCCACACTCTTATTCCCGTTGCAAGTTGCTGTAGGTCTGCAACTTGACTTGTGGTTCATATAGCACTGAAGAAGCTATTCTTCAGCTGCCATTAACTCTATAGGAGTTTGTACCTGTGATAGAGGTAATTTTCTCCGTAATAGCTAGTATGGGGCTATGTTTTGGGTTTGTGCTGGAAACAGTGTTGATAACACAGGGATGTTTTAGCTATTGCTGAGCAGGGCTTACACAGAGTCAAGGCCTTTTCTGCTTCTCACACCACCCCACCAGCGAGTAGGCCAGCGGTGCATGAGAAGTTGGGAGGGGACACAGCCAGGACAGCTGACCCCAACGGACCAAAGGGATATTCCATACCATACCATGTCATGCTCAGCATATAAAGCTGAAGAAAGAAGGACAAAGAGGGGTACATTCTGAGTGATGGTGTTTGTCTTCCCAAGTAACCGTCACACGTGATGGAGCCCTGCTTTCCTGGAGATGGCTGAACACCTGCCTGCCGATGGGAAGTAGGGAATGAATTCCTTGTTTTGCTTTGCTTGCATACTCAGCTTTTGCTTTACCTATTAAACTGTCTTTATCTCAATCCACAAGTTTTCTCACTTTTACCCTTCCAATCCTCTCCCCCATCCCACTGGGGGGGAGTGAGTGAGCCGCTGTGTCGGGCTGAGCTGCTGGCCAAGGTTAAAGCATGGAAGTCCTGTTATTTTCATATTTAACAGCTACAGAACTGAATTGTTTATTACAGGACAGAAATAGCTATATCTACCAGAAGTCCATTCAATCAACATTGTTACAGTTGAACAATTCCTACTATTTCTGAGATGTTTCAAAAATAAATTATAATGGAAAGTTATAAAATTACTCATGTAGATATTTGTTCTCAATTTCTATGGTGCTTTGTACCAGGACTGACTTTAAAAGCTAAATATTGTTGCATGAAAAATTTAGTAACTTCAAAAATGTTTTAACTTCATTTTCAAATGAATGTTTTGAGTGAAAAATTCAACTCAAAAGACAATCTGGAACCTCCTTTCAAATGAGAGGTTCAAGAAAGCATTCAAGAAAAATTTCAAAATTAGGAAATTCAGAAAAGTTTCTGAGTTCCCACGTATGATAGTTGATTTCAGATCCAAGTGAAAATGAGGCCCATCTTTTCACACCAGAGGATGTCCTAGGTTTCATGTGAAGGGGACAGGCACAGAGATGAAGTAGAAGCTGTGCTGTACTCCATATAAATACATAATCATATTTCAAAGGTGCACTGTCATGTATTCCACTGTGGTCAAGACATAGTCAGAGATGTCTGCTGTTATTTCCCCATTATTTCTTTATTATATTGGAAGTTTCCATCCTTGTAATAATGACTTTTTTTTTTCTCTTCTGTACACAGAAGTTAAGACTGGGGAAAAAAAAAGATGCACATCTGAGCTAAATCTGGCTATAATAGGATTGTAGTTATCTGTTTCTTAGGTTGTACAAGTAGAGAATATATTGTAACTTCTCAGAATGTTAGACATAAAAACAGGAAAAAAACCCTGTTAATAGATCCTAAAATATCACCCTTTTCCAGCTCAGAAAAATACTTGTTTACAATATGTCCTTAATTTGATTGTTACTATTCTGCATTGCTGTTATTAATATTTTAATCTTTTTGAAAGTATTAAGTAGAGAATAGGGAATTCCAGTTGACAACATATGTTTACCCAGCTTGTAAATAAACTTTGCTTCTGGCTTAACGTATAGCACTACAGAATATTTCATTGAGATGTCAGGTGATTAGAACCACAGTTTTGTAGTGGAAGGATGGAAAAATATGCTTCCATGCAAAAACTGAAGACAATTACCAGAATGTTTATCTTAGTAGAAGATGAGCATGCTGTCCTGATTTGAACCGATTTATTTGGTTTAACTGTTAAGTATTGACTGATTTATGTTTTTTCTGTTGGAAATATTGGTTAACTTAAAAAAAAAAATTCTTTTGTCAAATTAAACATTACAAAGTATTAATGATCAATGTATTACCTAAAAGTCACAGGTGAAAGTCAGTTTCAAAGACAGTTTTTCTTAAATGTTCATAGTATCTCAGTATTTCTTTGGATTTTCTAATTATATACTACTTATGTTAATTAACAAAAGAACTAAAATTGATATCAAATATGCTAAATGTATATTCAAACTGAATGTAAAAGAAAATTATAATGGAAGCAGTAGTTCAACATAAAAATTTATGAAGATTTGGGTGGGGTTTTAAGAAGCTAGTTCCCTTTACATAACCAAAATGAACTAAAGCAGCCTGACCATAAATGAGTATCAGTTTCTTAATTTCTACTTTTTCGATCAGTAAGCAGGATGAGTCTTGTAATTAAAAGGCATTAAGAAGCTGAAAACAGCAGTGTCTAATAAACCCAAAATAAATAAATCCGAAAGTGACTACAGTATGTTCCATTATCTGTGCAAGGAAATAAGGGAAAAGGAACAGATATTTACTACTTATTAGGAAACTTGAAAGTTTCTCTGATCATTTAGAATTCTTAAAACTCTTAAAGGCCTCAGGAAGTGTAATTTATATTCAGCAAATGCATCCTTCTATGGGTCTACACACAGTATGACAATTTCTACCTGGAGTGAATTCTAAATCTTTTTTTCTAATGAAATAGTTTGCCATGTTTACCAGAAAGAGACATTGTTTAAGAAAGAAAAATGGTAAATTACACTTTGAATATAATGTCTGAGCAACTTATGCGTCCTGAATACAGTGAATAGATTAGCTCAATTCAAGGTATAAAATGGGAATTAATACTTAGAAGGCTAGAAATGGAGATATCAAAGACATATACACCGTGTATTTCATCGGTCTTTATTACATATGAAATCTGAGAAAAATGCTTGAGAGACAAAAGATTCTTTCAGGAAAACAAGACTGTGTGATTTTGCATAGAAGTTTGGAAAATTTGTTAAGAAATTGCTTTGTTAGTTGGACTTGCAGCTGGAGAGGGGAATTTGCTGACTAACTTTATATACAATGAAAGTTGTAGTCTTATTTCTGAGATCAGGTCATTGCTAATAACCATGTTGTGTTAAGTCATGAAGTTTAAGGTCTTACCAAACTTGAAAAATAAACTGAAATATGTATTTTGGGTGGAATCCGTATTACAAATGTCAGTATTTGCAGCTCATGTGATCACTCTGGGCTTCTTTGTAGTGATAGAAAGAATTAGATGTTTTAAAGACAGGATTTATCTTGTTCAGAAGTAGGGATGAGACCAAGTATCTAAAAAAGTCTACTTGCCTTCCATGACTATAAAGAGCAGGCTATAAAGGTGTCTACCTCAGGCAAAAGACATTTAAACTGCATACATGAGGTTTGGAGAAATGAATTCTTCCATGTGTGACTTGTTTGGGAGCTGTTTGATACTTTAGTGCATCTTTCTAATTTTGAGAAGATAGTCATCATTCATTTTGCCAACAACCACAGAATGGCCTAAGTCCATTCTACTCAGGCACCCAACCACTGAGGCAGAGTAGCTACAACCACCTTGCACTCCACTCCTCTGAACCCTGTGTCATGTCCCTGCATCTCTAAACCATCTCTGCTGTATACTGTAAAGGATACCTCTTCACTGTGAAAGAACCCAGTTGCCTGGACACTGGTCTTGTGTTTGTTTATCTTATAAATGCATATATTCTTATTGCAATCTGCATGAATGTTAATTTTCTACAGGACAGTTTTGCTTGGTTTTTTGTTTTGGGTTTTGGTTTTGTTTTTTTTTTTTTTTTTTTACAGTGAACTAATTTTGCTGAAAGAAAACTAGTGGTGTAGATTTGGAGGTACCTAACTCCAGAGATCAATTTAAAAAATTGGTATGAATGACACTACAGCAAATTAGTTCCCTCTACCCTTTACAATTGCCAGATCTACCTCAACCAGCACTGTAACTTCTAATACCTCCACAAACCCTACCACCATATCCCAAGGCATGTAACACATGCTTTTTTTCATGCTGTAAAAACTGCTTGCGGCCCTGAGGGGCTGCATCACAGCATTCACAACATTGCAGAACGCAATAAAGGGTAAAACAAACAAACAAACAAACAAAAACATTAAAAGAAATAATTCTGTCTCTGGGGCTTAAACCCACCATATTGGCTCAAAGGAAATCTACATTCAAAAGGCATGTTCATCCACCTTGCTCAAGAAGGGACAAGCCTGGGGCAGAGTAAACACATACCGTATTTTACCATTCAGTCTCTTGTCCACCTAAGAGTTATGTTGATGTATCCCATACAACACTGAGGTAAGGTTATCCCTCTTAAATAGATGCCGGTGTGCGTTGTGCTGTTGACCGTGTCGTAGTTTCTCTTGAAGAAAACTAGAGGGTTGTCTTCAGAATGAAGCCAGGGAAAAAAGTAGTATGTGCTTAATGCAGACAGTGGTGGGTCTAGGCTCCTGCTGTGAAGGAGTGTGACAATGTGACAGGAAGTCATACACATCAACTTCCACAAGAAAAGACAGATTACTCACTTTTCAGACTCTTCTACAGTATAATGACTAGTTATCAGGGAGCAGCAAGAATGGGGCTGATCTAGAAATAGGATAAGCCAAGAGTGATCCCAGTGCAAGGAGTGCTTCCAATGATGGGTCACAGTCCTACAGGACCTGAGCACAGCTGGCAGAGCCAGGGGCTGGTAAGAGGGTCCATTGAAAACCTTGACCTAGAAAGTGGTGCACCACACCCAGAGTCCACCCTGGATGCCCAGTCAGAAATAAAAGGAGTCAGGGCCAGAGACAGGGCTATAATATAGATCTAAGCTCCATCCAGAAGACAGAGCTAGAGACAGGGCTGGAGACTGGCACTCACACAGCATCTCTGGGACAGGGACTGATGGCCCTGGGCTGAGCTGAAATCATATCCTGGACCATGGGCAGGGCGGAGGGAGTCACCAGGGGAGCTTGTGTAGGGACCGTGAAGCCTGTGAGTGTCCTCAGGGCCTGGACAAGTAGAGAAGTCTTTCAGGATATAGACATGTCAGACCAAGCCTCACCAACCTCTGCCTGGGGACAAAGCTGAAATCTAGATCTCTAAATGCCTTCATGAGTAGTCTCACTGCTAATTTTTTATGCAAAATCTGGTCTTCTCTAATTCCTCTGTCTTAAAAATAATGAAGCTTATATACTCTCAGAGGAAAATAATAGATTTTATAGCCTAAATGGACCCATGAGCCTAGGCTGTGGAGTAGCAACAAATCAGACATGCTGTCATAGCTGGGGTTTCCTTTTGCTAGCTTTAAGCAACTGCCTATCTGCCTACGGGTTTCTGTTTTCTTTTGTGAGAGTGTTTATCTCTCTCCATTGACTCTATGAGGAGTGTAAACACTTTACACAGTCTGTTTGGATCATTCTACCGATGCTCAGTCTTTTAGTTAGAAACCTAAAATAAGCAATCCGGATTTTCCTGTACTGCAGATGTTATAAATTGTGTGGGCTGCTATAAAGTTTACTGAAGGCAAACATAATCTCTTGTTTGGAATCCTGTTTCATAATGGATTTTTTGAATGAATAATGATGGACCATTTGAAAGCTCAGATAACTTTCCACTACTATAACAAAATTAATTGGTTGTGTCTAATTGGCAAGGCAATATTGTAAGGAAACAGTCATAGTCACACCATGACCTCTCATATGTATTTTGCTGTTATGAGTCATACATTTCTTTACCTTATTATTCCCTTACACTTCTATAGCCTATGTTTTGAAGAATTTTCTATTCTATTTTCTTTTAATCTCCCACTTGTGTACTATGTAAACCACTATCCTTGCTACTGGCAAGAACACTTTTATGTAATACAGCTGCTGCTTCTGCTATTGCTACAATTTGCTCTGAAACCAAGGTCTGGTTTTGAGTTTGCATCAGGATCATTTACTTTGTTTCCTTCAGTGCTGCATTGTTTCTTATGTTTGCCAGCTTGTCTTTTGATCATTATGATATAATCGCTATTTGTGGCAGTTCAGTAGATGTACTTGTCACTTACCTCCCTATATTGTTTCTGTCATGCTATCCATATTTGTTTTTCACAGTAGTTGCATTTACTTCTCACAGTTATAGTTGTCAAAGTCTCTTAGCCTTGCTGTTCATCAACTTTCTGGTACTTATTTTATTTATATCATTTTTAAAATCTGTTGCAGCGACTAGAGGGTATAATAATTTTAGAGAGGGTCTGACAAGGGAGAGGAGAGGAGAGGAGAGGAGA